>NC_085873.1:38058542-38061042 GCF_034702125.1 Engraulis encrasicolus | reverse complement strand
CATCATCTCCCGGGAGACCATCAGCGCCTTTAGGCCCCATCGTACCTGGATCACCCTGGAGGAGGGGGGGAAGGGGGGAGGAAGAGGGGGAGAGAGGGGGAGGGGAGGAGGAGAGGCATAGAGAGATGGTTAGAGAGGGGGAGGCATAGAGAGATGGGGGGGGGAGGGATACATGTTCAAAATTAATTAACAATGAATATTAAATAAACCTTCCTACATATCAAATATTGCTTCATTTTTTTAAAAAAAATACGCTTACTCCATTAATACAATAATTTAAAATAAAATGCTAAAATTACATTGAACTCACATTGAAATACATTGAATGACACAGAAATGTTTGGACACCAGATGGAAATTAGCCTTTGGGCTACAATGTGGCACATTTACATGTATGTATATGTATGTATGTAAGTACAGTATATATCTGTTCATTAATGTGCAATGTCCTGAAAAATAAAAGTTAAAGTAAAGCAAGTAAGTAATAACAGTGCTTAGCACAGTAGTGTTGCGTTGGTACCTTAGGTCCGGGTCTTCCTACTTTGCCGTCGTACCCCGGGGGCCCTGGTAAGCCGGGGCCGCCTGGCTTCCCAATCTCTCCTGGGGAACCTCTGTCTCCCTGGGGCAGGACAGAGACACAGGTTAGTGTGTGTGTGTGTGTGTGTGTGTGTGTGTGTGTGTGTGTGTGTGTGTGTGTGTGTGTGTGTGTGTGTGTGTGTGTGCAGGATGCAAGGATAGGGTGTGGGATAAGGTAACAAGGGGTGGTATAGACTAAGATAAGCTATACTATAGAGTAGGACACATATGTAAGTTATAGAGTAGGTTGGGGTAAGGGTAGGACACATACATGATAAGCTATACTATAGAGTAGGTTGGGGTAAGTTTAGGACACATACATGATAAGCTATAGAGTAGGTTGGGGTAAGTGAAGGACAGACATGATAAGCTATACTATGGAGTAGGTTGGGGTAAGTGTATGACATACATGTGAATAAGGTGTGAAAGGATGAAGCATCCTAGAGGTTCTATAGTAGTGTAAGATTAGATGACACAGATAGGGGTATCTGTCAGGGGGAACACATATAAACTCTGGGGCGGGGGGGGCTGTATGAGAGGTATGATAATGTATGACAGGTTATACTTATGTGTTATGGGTGTTAAAGGCGTGATGGGGTGGGGTGGCTTACTGGAGGTCCAGGGAGGCCTCTCCGTCCCGGCTCGCCAATGGGGCCCTTGTAAAGAGAGAGAAGCAGAACATGCACTTAACCCGTTAGGACACGGCGTTATAAATTTGCTGTTACCAGAATGGCAATGACCAAGTCATAGTGCATTACTAAAGGCCCTGTGTTATGTCATAGTATTGTAGTCCTATGGTAGTTAATTTGAACGGCGTGCACTACAGGGCTACAGTCAGCGGTCAGCATGTAGGACTCATGTCGTCATACTAAACAGTAGTGTATGTAGGCCTACAGTATACTGCATATCCTGTATTCAGATATTTTGCCAGTTGAACCCTAAATATCTAAAGATCTACAGCAGAAAACAGCTAAATCTGTTGTCAGAAGTTGTAGTATGTACTTTCAAAGTAGTTAAAGTGTGGTTAAAATCACTAAACGAAAAATCATTTTTAAAATTCAGAAGATATACTGTATGTCCTATCCCTTATCTGGCTGCTCCCCCTTATGGTCAGTAAGATCTTTGGACCAGTGGACCAGTAATCTTGTATTTGATGATGCAGTAAATATGCAGTAAGTATGCAGTAAATATGAGTATAAAATGCCAAAGATATGAGTCTCACCCCTTTGCCAGGAACTCCTGGAAGTCCTTTAGGCCCGGGTGGTCCTGGGGGACCCTAAAGGAAGACCAACAAGGGGAAATTCATCAGAGGAGAAGGCAGAGTGCTGCTAGTATCCTCAAAAACAACTGGTGCTCTTGGAGGGTGCAATGTTCAACTAAAAAGGAGGAGAAAAATCCTTGATCCAGGCACTTCAGTTCATTAAAAAGTCCAAAAAAATATTTATTTAGTGGGCTAATACATTAAAATTCACCAACGCGTATCGGCCTTACAGCCTTCTTCAGGGTGTGTGCTTCATCAGGGGAAATTCATCTTGACTTTCAGGATAGCACGTGCACAGTAGACATCAACACAGTAAAAAAAGAAACCACTGGCTTTGCACCACGTCTTCTTGACTTGACTTCATGATTACCTTCGCCAAGACAAAGTCGGCGAAGGTTATGTTTTGACCGCTGTGTATTTATTTATTTATTTATTTATTTATTTATTTATTTGTGAATATGTTTGTTTGTTTGTTTGTACTTCGTATAACTCAGTCAGAACTGAGCCGATTTTTAGGAAATTTAGTCGGATGATTGGTCATGACCCAAGGAACAATCGATAAGTTTTTGGGAGTGATTGGGTCAAAGGTCAAAGGTCAAGGTCAAGGTCACGAAAAGGTCAAAAACGTAAATTAAGCCGATTTTTATGAAATTTAGTGGGATG
>NC_085873.1:38046042-38048542 GCF_034702125.1 Engraulis encrasicolus | reverse complement strand
AATAAATTGATGAATCAAAACAGCAGTTCTCTATTTGCTTACTTGTTGAACCACATCATCAGTACACAGTAAATTCCGCAGTGCTCATTTAACACTTAGAGAGTTCATTTGAGACCAAATGATGTCAAATCAACTCTATAAGTGTTGAATTAACACCACAGCATTTACTGTGTAAGCATAAAGTTCTACAGTTCTAGTTCCAGCTCTAGTTCTAAGTTCCGAGGTTCTACTCACAATCCACCCTTTGGGTCCATCGGTTCCGTCGGTGCCTGGAGTACCCTAGGGTAAAAACACAGCATGTTCAAAAACGGTAAGTTGCAGGAACAGTAGGGGTGGGGATTAACAAATGGTTCACGATTCAATGTGCATCACGATCAACATTCCACGATGCTATTCTATCACAGTGCATTGCGATTTGTGTACTATTGTGATGTATAGCTATATTTACTTCAGTATAGCTTATTTGTCAGTTACTTATAGTTAGAATTATTATTACTATTATTACGTGTAGGTGCATAAAGTATTGCCCTTGTGCCTGGGCCCCCATCCACCCCCTGGTCTCATATTATTACTATTATTGTTATTGTTATTGTTGTTGTTGTTGGTATTAGTATGTGTAGATGATCGCTTCCCCTTAGTGCCTGGGTCTCTGCCCCCTCCCTGGTCTCATATAATAATAATAATAATAATAATAATAATAATCATAATAGTTGTAATAATCATAATAGTTGTAATAATAATGTAGGTGTACATACGGGCTTGCCCTTGGTGCCGGGGTATCATATAATAATAATAATAATAATAATAATCATAATAATAATCATAATCATAATAATAATAATAGCTGTTATAGTAATGTAGGTGGTGTACGTACGGGCTTGCCCTTGGTGCCGGGGTCTCATATAATAATAATAATAATAATAATAATAATAATAATAATAATAATAATAATAATAATAATAATAATAATAATAATAATAATAATAATAATAATAGCTGTAATAATAATGTAGGTGGTATTATTATTATTATGTGTAGGTAGTGTACGTACGGGCTTGCCCTTGGTGCCGGGGTCTCCGTCCTCTCCTGGGTCTCCTCTGGGTCCATCCGCTCCCTTGGACCCGCGCCGACCCTTACCACCCCTATCACCCTGTAGCAGCGCACACACACACACACACACACACACACACACACACACACACACACACACACACACACACACACACACACACACACACACACACACACACACACACACACACAAACATACAGAGAGACAGACACACACACACACACAAATGTCATTAATATTATGCCAGTGTCAAGTAAAGTGCTGCCAAAATCTGTAGAGTTGAAATAAATGTGTAATGTACTGCACCTTTGGGCCTATGCCACCAGGCAGACCAGTAAAGCCTTTGTTTCCTTTGGGGCCCTGTCAACAAAACAAATACAATATTTCACTCTCAAAAGCGGCACATTTAGGATGTAGCCTATGTAATGTCTGAAGAAATGGAACAAAATAATTACCACACAAGATTCTGATGTGCCACTTCAGGTTGATATTTTGACAACATTAATGTCCACATGTAGTAGGCCTACGACTGCAGATTTCGTGGTTTTTGTCTTTTTGGTTAGGGAACCATGTTGTTTGCGTTGTTTTTTTTGTTTTTTTTTTGTGGTGGTGGTGGTGGGGGGGGGTGTAAAAAGGGCCGCTAAGGGGAAAATTCTCCCGGTGGGAAAAGTCTTCCCACTCCGCCGCTGTGTGTGTGTGTGTTTCTATTTACCTTGTCTCCTTGCCGGCCTGGTTTTCCGTCATGTCCAGGCTCACCCTATCACACACACAACGTAAACACCTTTCACTTTATCAGACAGTCTTTCAATTGTTGGTAACACTTTGTATGAAGCAGTGTTAATTTTGTCGACTAGACTAAGACTGAATATATTAGTCGACTAACCTTTTGAGAGTTTAATCGACTAAATTCTGACTAACAAAAATTATCTGTGAAAGACTAAAACGAGACTAAAATGTTGAGGACTTTAAGTCGACTAAATAATGACTAAACAAAAATGATTTGTGAAAGACTAAAAGTGACTAAGACTAAGAACTAACTTTTAGTCGACTAAATTCTGACTAACAAAAATGATTTGTGAAAGACTAAAAACGACTAAGACGTAGACTTTTTTGGGGGCTCAGACATAAATTGGTACAACCACAACTAAAACCTATAAATTAATTGTTAATTAGTAATCAACCTTTAAAGGGACACTATGGGATTTAAAAAATGATTAATTACAGCTGAATCCATCCACCGATTTTACTTTTAGCAGACTGACCCTAACGAATATTGGGGGAGAAGCTTCTCTAACAAAACAAAAATCCCTTTACGAATACGTAGCACCAGCGACATATTCACATTTGTATGCACTATTGACTGCTTTACCAGAATGGCAATAACCAAGTCTCAGTGCATTACTAAAGGCCTTGTGTTTTATTGTATTG
>NC_085873.1:38021042-38036042 GCF_034702125.1 Engraulis encrasicolus | reverse complement strand
TTCTGAAGATGGTCAGTGCAATTTCAACTCTACATCTCCTAACATTTACACAATATTGAGTAGAATAAACTCTGAAAATGTTACACTGAAAAAAGAATAAAAAGAAACGAGAGAAGAAAATCGTTGAGTGGGACAACATGTTGTCTGAATGGCTATACTAACACTGGTACCATACTGTGTGGTTGATCATAGAAATGAAGAAACGAAAGTCTGAATACTCAATACTCACCTGGCCCTTGGTGGGATACACAGGTTCCTGCAAAGACCATTTTTAATAAGTAATAGGTCATAGCTAGGTAAGTAATAGGCCTATGTAGAAGTAGTAGTAGTAGTAATAGGGTATAGGCTACAACAAATACGGAAACAAGAAAATTGTACTCACGGGATAACCCTTTGTGGGTTCCTGCAAAGAGTATTGTTATTATTACTTTGTTATTACTACTACTAGTAGTAGGAGGTAGTGAATGAGTATAGAGTACAACTAATAAGAACACAAGAAATGAATACTCACAGGATAACCCTTTGTAGGATACGGTGACTGCAAAGATTATTAATGTTATTATTATGATGATTATTATTATTACAATTATTACTAGCAGTAGTAGTAGGTAGGTAGGTATAGAGTGTAATAAATAGCAATAGGCATAGTAGCATATTAACGGCAAAAGTAGCAGCAACAGAAGTAGAAGTGATACAGGTAGCAGTCATGGTGGTGTGGTGGTAGGTAGTAGGTATTAGTAGTAGTAGTAGTAATAGCGGTAGTATGAGTGGGCTACTTGCATTATAACTAGTATCAGTGATAGTAGAAGTATGTTGACGGTGGTAGCAGCAGCATAGTAGTAGTAGTTGTAGTAATGGTGTTGGTGGCATTGGTAGCAGTAGTAGTAGTAGTAGTAGTAGTAGTTGTAGTAATGGTGTTGGTGGCGTTGGTAGCAGTAGTAATAGTAGTAGTACTGTAGTAGCTCTTGTAGTAGAAGTTGTAGTGAAAGCGAAGTGAAAGCCCCATTGGGAAACTCCAACTCCCTGAATGGCACCCCTGGGGAGCAGTGCGGTGGGACAGTACCATGCTCAGGGTACCTCAGTCATGGAGGAGGATGGGGGAGAGCACTGGTTAATTACTCCCCCCACCAACCTGGCAGGTTGGGAGTCGAACCGGCAACCTCTGGGGTACAAGTAACTGATGTCCTAAGATGCCCACAAGTACTGATGCCCTAACCACTTATCCATGACTGCCCATTGAGTAGTAGTAGTGGTAGCAGTACAAGAGGTGGCATTAGTAGTGATGGTGGTAGTGGTAGTAGCAGTAATAATAGTGACTTTTACACCAACCTCAGTGTAATCTAAAAAGAAAGATAAAAAAAAAACAAATTACAAAGTACAGTGCACTCAGTAGAAGCACACAAATTCTACTGTAATTTACCTCCTAAATGAGATCAGGCATTCAAATTGCCTGCTCGGTAGGCCCTAATCAGTAATAAGTTCCTCTTGTGACCAAATGAAGTGAGGGCTTTGGTATGCTTGACAACCACTGAAAAATAAATCTGATCTGATATCTGATCTCACCCAGGCTCCATAAGATTTTGACCTATCAATGCTAGGAGCATTTTTACTATTTTCTAGAAACATCGCTGCTAACTTAGTTAGCAACTTCGTAGGTTGCCAATGGCATTCCAACCAAAAATGTTGCTTACTTAGTTAACGGCAATGCTGTCGAGAAAAGCACCCCTGCATAGCAGCTGAAGGCTGCCTTGTTCTGTTTTTTTTTTTTTTTTTTTCAAACGCTATTATCAACAAGTTTTATTCTTGTGATCTTGAAGCTGAGACTGTGAGTGCCTGACTGGTAACAAGACATTTGTGGATGCACATTATATTATATTATATTATATTATATTATATTATATTATATTATATTATATTATATTATATTATATTATATTATATTATATTATATATGTTGTATATGCTTATGTACGAATGTAAAACTACCTGTGCATATGGGACAGCATTCTCCGTCCGGAATTACTGGATCTGGGCAGCCAATCTCATCCTCACAGATGATGTCATCACATAACACATTGCCGTCATCACACACACAGATGCGGCACGGCACCGGCTTCCACACGTCCTTGGCGTTGTAAAACTGTCCGTCCTGTTCACAAGAGCCTGCAGAATAGGGATGTAAATAAAATCGAAATGTATCAATGTATCGGAAGTATCGGCCGGTGATTTAATCAAATCGCATCGTATCGTGGGACATTCTTAAGAATCTTAAAAGAATCGAATCGCTGGCCCCTGTGCAATGCCCTAGCTCCATAACGCAATAGTAGTGGAATAGCGGGACTCGAACCTGCAACCTTTAGGTTGTCGAACGGCTCCTCTACCACCTGAGCTACCACCGCCCCATTAATGAATATATACATACAAACATATATGTCAATGCACCAGATTATAGCACAAATGCTGATTTCCATATGGTGTCCAAAGGGAGTCTGTCTTGGGAGTGGAAGAGATTGAATCCCATACATCCCATATGCAGGTTTGAAATCCCATACTGTACACCTTCATCCTCAAAGGTATTTTATGTAGATTTCAATTACAAAGAAGGCTATTTTTTCTGGTGTGGTAAGATTTATACTAGGGTACGGCATGTATCGTAGTAAAACATAGTGGCGTGATAAGTGGAAGCTGTTGAAATTAGCCGGAATTCTCCTTTAAGTTCACATTGGAACCATACATTACATTACACTACATTACATTGCATTGCATTTGGCAGACACTTCATAAGAAAAGCGACCTACAAGCGAGAACATAATCATATCCAACATCACTAGCAGATACAAAGTGCACAGGAAAATAATACAGAACAAGTGCAGATGCAATGAAGGGTTAGTCACACCAACCTGTCACATGCCAATAAACCATGGAAACAATTTTACAAAGTACATTATTATTTTAAGTTTGAATAAAGTAGAAAGTACACAGTGTTACCATTAGGCGAACTAGGCCATTGCCTGCTAGCCCCCAACATACAGCTCCACCACAGCTACACAGCTTGATCGCTGCCATCTTTGCTAAAAGGTTACTGCTGCTTGAATGAAAATCCATTGGCAAGAAGACAAAAGGCACATTTTCATGTAGATGGCGGAAAAAAACAACACCTTTGTCAATATAGAGAAAAACATAGGAACCGGAAACAAGATAGCTAACTATTCCAAAAGTCTGAACATGGTATCTAGTGTTCTGATCTAGCCAGGCCACCTTCGATGTTGCTTCTAGTCAGGCCAGGATCAATACAAATATTGAAACAAAAGGGTAGTTCCTCGCGCTTCTGCTTTATCATCTGGTGCATCGACGGGAGAGAGGCAGGAAATCTTCACTTGAAGGACAACACCGGAGCAGCACAGATGTATTTCTTTGTGTTTTTTATTCAAGTGCACAACATGTAAAAAACACAAAGAAATACATCTGTGCTGCTCCGGTGTTGTCCTTCAAGTAATATAAATATTGCTTCGCTCCGGAGAAATTGCGAACTCTGTTCAAGGCAGTGACGTGGTTAAAGCAGAAACGTTACTAAGAAAATGGTTTGAACTTTAGTATAGCCTTTTCTGGCCTCGAACAGTCGCAAACCGAGGGAGGCGGGGTTAACCAGGCCATTTGGGAAATGTTATTTGTTATCATTTTGGTCAGATCAACATCTCAGTACGAGATTTGAAAGGTAAGTTCTGATCTATGTTAGAGACCAAGTCAGACAAGATCAACATCTCAGTACGAGATTTGAAAGGTAAGTTCTGATCTATGTTAGAGACCAAGTCAGTGTGGCCTAAGTATGTGTGTTAAGCCCACCCTCTGACAATTCCACCATCACCACAGTTTGGCCAAGCTAGGAGAATTTCCTAGTCATGATAGCCAGGCTAATCATAAGCTCCTAGGTCTTCTAAATAAATTCTATTCATCTCTGACGCAAGTCGTATTGGTCAATATATTCTTTTAGTTTACAGTCATATAGTGTAGGCTAAACTAATACAGACGACTGAAGGTGGAAGTTAAACCAGGTACGAAAAAGAAATTACAAATGTTGGGTTACTTGTTGATTGTTAATAAGGCTATAGGCTATGGTTGCTAGGTACTTGGCTAATTTAACTTATTGTTTGGCTATGTGACTGCTAATTCTTGTGGTTGCTAACTGCTTACAGATACCAAAAACTAGTAGCATGACTAGCCTAACTAGCTTAACTACAAGGCGTTATATCTCACTTGAAACTGTAAGGTAATCAATACTGTAGGCTGTGTTATGCCGGAACTTGTTCAACGAAATATAGGTAATGAATTAGTTAATCATTTTGGGCAAACTTGAACTGAACACACGCTATTGAATTCTAACAAATTAATTGTGGTGCCTGTCAATGAACTGCATGTGCTTTTGTTTAAAAGGGTGCCACATGTCCTGAGCGTTAAAGGGACACTGTGTGAGATTTTTAGTTGTTTATTTTCAGAATTCATGCTGCCCATTCACTAATGTTACATTTTTCATGAATACTTACCACCAGCAACAAATTTGAAGTATTCATTATGACTGGAAAAATGGCTCTTTTCATATATGAAAAAGGGGATCTTCTCCATGGTCCGCCGTTTTGAATTTCCAAAAATAGCCATTTTTATCAGCAAAAATTACTGTACGTGGACCATACTAGAACATATTTGTTCATTACTTAGTAAACTTTCATGTAAAGATCAAATTTGGCAATATGCAGCCCAGTTTCAATGAGCAGCATAGTTGCAGTACCTTTTTTGACCATTTCCTGCACAGTGTCCCTTTGTTAAAGTGAAAACCTAGCCAAAGAGCAGTAATAATATAAGATGGCATCTAACACACATATTTTGACTGTTCTAATAAAAAGAAAGTCACTGTCGGTGGTGTTATATGCTTTGGCAATGATATGGAACAATATGGCTCACAACAACCTCTTGCAAAATAGAACCATGAACAAGTCCATTTTTTGGAACTATGAACAAACTATTAACTGTAAACACTTATGAACTATGGAACCAGAAAGGTTGAACTGGTTCCTGTAGAAAATGAACTTTTCTTTAATTAGAGGTCACAATCCGTAGGCTAGCTGAGAAAACGTTCATCAAACCTTGTTTTTTGCCAAATACAAAAACAAAGGATAGCCTACCTGTCAGTCATGTAAATAACACAACCCTATTTCATATAGGTTACTTCAGAAAATATTCAGTGTAGATGCATACACACCTTCATGTACACATAGAGAACATAAGGCCTTTAAAGAGATGTCAAGTAAACCATGTACATATAACAACACATTGTTTGCCTGGCAGGCTATATGCATTAATCACTACTACAGGAGAAAACATAGCCTTAGCAGGAACTACAATATCAGAGAGTATTGTGCTTTTCAAAGCCAGCATAATGCTGCTCACATCATACAAGTAATCTATTTCATTTGTAGACTAATGTCGCCATCTGGTGGTCAAAGGCAAACACATCTCTCAGTACTGCAATGGTGGTGAGTCCCTTGGTCTACCTCACAAAAAAGGCATCATCCAGTTTTCCTGTGCATAGACATACAGACCACAGTAATTACAGTTATTGAATTACTACATGTAGGCCTAAGTATTGCCTTTGTAATACTGCAATTACATATGAAATATTTAGCCTCAAAGGCACTTGACTAATAGGCTACATTACAAAACTACTGTATATTGCTTTAGTGTTTGTGTAAAAAAATGAATATTATTTTACAATATTGTAACATCACATTATATCCATTTATCCAGTTACCATTCACTATGCATTCTAAAGTATGTTCACTTCCTTGATCGTGATTGGCTATCGACCATTCATAAATCAAATCATTCTCATATCATTCCATCATAAACTTCTATACTACTTTGCACCAAACGCCAATGAGTAAAAGATGACAATAGTACCAAGAGCTCGCTTCCAGTGTGATTGTTGCCAAGCAGTCACATCACCTAATGAAGGTCAACAAGTCACTTACAAATGCTAAAAAAAAAAAAGCAAAACGGTTTCTCACAGACCAACACAGTGTCTCAGAAGCATGTAAGTGACTAATAAGCAATACATGTATATTGGCATCCTCAGCAGGGACTGATTATGATTCCATGGGTCCCTGGGCCAGGAAACAAGAAAGCCCCCCCTGCATGGTTGTTGCAAGTTTGCAAAAAAGGAGTCAAGGTTTTAGACCAGATTTTTGATGTCCTACATTATTGTTGTGGGTTCATGAGCATGCTAACTCAATATTAAAACTGCAAGAAACTGATCCGGGAGTGCTGCTTTTTTACTATACATGTGGGTTCGTGGGGGAAATTTGAAAACACAGTGGTTGAAAGTGTGATTTTAATGGAATATGAGGATGGAAACATAGAAACTTGGGGCTAAGGGCCCCCTTTGACTCTTGGGGCCCCTGGGCCCAGTAGGCCTGTGCCCAGTATGTCCGTACAGTAGTGGTGTCAACAATGATCCATCCGGCGATGCAATCCAATGCGAGGCATGGACGATCCAGAATCGATCCAGCAAGTTCCAGAATCGATGCAGCAATTTTTTAAAATTTCAATTACTTCTATGGATATTTCGGGATCAAATGAATGTTAAATTAAATAAAAGCACTTCAAAACATTGCAAGACTGACACAGACTGATACAGAAAACAGCCAATAAATTGTTGCTCAGTATCTGACTACTTGTATTGCCTCATCA
This sequence comes from Engraulis encrasicolus, assembly GCF_034702125.1. Classification (NCBI taxonomy): domain Eukaryota; kingdom Metazoa; phylum Chordata; class Actinopteri; order Clupeiformes; family Engraulidae; genus Engraulis; species Engraulis encrasicolus. The sequence continues at coordinate 38,029,301 of NC_085873.1, read as the reverse complement.
TGACTGATTAAACATTTGCTTTGCTTTCAGTAGAAATGCAATGCATTGTACAATTGAGTCGGATGGGATGGGATGGGATCGGATCGCATAGAATCGAATCTCTACCTCCCGAATCGTGATCGAATCGGATCGTGAGGGCAGTGCCGATCCACACCACTCATGTACAGTAATCTATCATTGATCATCAGAGGCATTGCCTGTGTTGCCAAGTAAGATAATAAGATAAGATAAGATAGGATAAGAGATAAGATAAGATAAGATAGGATAAGATAAGCGATAATATAAGCGAGCATGAGAGTGTGACGTAACACCAAAAAACAGCACTGCAGACAGACAAATGACACATGTAAACTAAACAAGGAAACATGTAAAGTGTAAACAGACAGCTGCTGGTAGTACAGTAAGTAGCCAAACCAAACCAAAGGTCAACAGACCAACAGTAAGTCACTCAAAACTCAAATGCAAAACATTAGGCCTACCTGACATCAATTATAATTCTATAATTATCAAATAAACCAAAGTGTGCAATGACAGTGCCAAAGCAAGGCCAGGAAGTCAAATGCAGACGCTAAAAAAAACCAAAACGGTTGTATACTGCCACGTGCTTGCAACTACAAACTATAAACCAGTACTATGAAACCGGTAAGCCCCAGGTGTGTGAAGGTCAAGGTCAAGGTCAAGGTGAACTTTGTTATCCCCCAGAGGGAAACTCACTCATGGTCAAGGTTACACATCTCCGCAGACTTATAGACACACCACATGAAATAAATAGGTAATACATTGGGTAATAATTTGACTATGACACCAATAAGCCCCAGTTGTGTAGTAATGACAGTGGAGGTAGGCTACTCACCGTAATCCTGTCCTTGCACCGCAGACACCAACACCGCAGCTGCTAGCGACAGCCCGACACACCCAAAGCTGAACATGGCTAACTATAATACATCAGACATGTAGATTCTCTGAGAGGGTGACTGCACGTAAAGGGCCAAGGGCTCCGCAAAGGGTACAGTATGTGTTGTGTGTGTGTTAGCCAGCCAGTGTGTGTGTAGCTGTGGCTGTGTGTGTGTTTGTGTGTGTGTTAGCTCCAGCCCCACACCCAAGGGAGATAAATCCAGACCCTGGCCCTAATGCCTGCGTTTTGCAGTTCACTCTGTCTTTTATACGCCTGACCGCCTTCCTGGTTTGTGTGCGTGTATGTGTATACATGTGTGTGTTTGTGTGTGTGTAGGTTTTTTTTTTCTAAGACCCAGTAGCGATGCTCGGCAGAGGAGCCCAGAGTCCCATCCGCCACTCTCAGACTGGCCCTCCCCTCTGGCCTTCCCCTCCTACACGGGAGGTCCCAGAGAGCCCAGCCTATGACACGAAATAGGGCAGAGAGTGGTACTGTACAGAGAGAGAGAGAGAGAGAGAGAGAGAGAGAGAGAGAGAGTGTGTGTGTGTGTGTGAGAGAGAGAGATAGAAGGAGAGAGAGAGAGAGAGAGAGAGAGAGAGAGAGAGAGAGAGAGAGAGAGAGAGAGAGAGAGAGAGAGAGAGAGAGTGAGAAAGAGAGAGACCAGCCTATGACACGGCGCAGCAGAGAGAGTGGTACTGTACAGAGAGAGATAGGGGGCGGAGGGGAAAGGGGGGTAGATTGACAAAGTGAAAGTCCTCCCATATGTTGTTTCTTCTGCCAGAGGCTGTGAACTCAAGACAGATAATGACACTAACTACTACTAATCAGCTGTGCATTTCTAGATAATTGCTAACTACAGTTTATACATTAGCAACTTTGTTGTTGGCAATGCGATGCAATTTCCCATTAGCAACTACCCAAGTTGCTAACTGGCTAACAACAACACTTTTGAGAAACGCACCACAAAGTTGTATAAAGTATAAGTATTCTTACAGATGTAATTACAACACTAGTGGTAGGCCTATGATATGACATTGTTTCAACTTTGTAATATCATAATAGTACTTCTACTTCTACTTTATACAACTCTGCCACTACCTGTAATACCTACTGTGGACATAGTAGATTTGCAAGCTACATAATGATCAAGTCTACTGGCCAGACAGTTCACATTCACATTGATGAAGTGACCATCACTAGTGTTGTGTATGTGCTCAGACTGTCATGCCATCGACCCTGGTCCTTTGGTGTAGTGGTCAGTACCCTAGAGGGTCCGCGTCGAGTCCCTACAGGGCAACCAGCGTTGCCAGATTTGGCGTTTTCATGCCCAATTGGGCTTCTTAGGATGGCCGTCTGCTGGTAAAAATGGGTAAAAAGGGCATTTGGACGGGGTTTTCTGCAAATTTTTGCCCATAGAAATAAATCAAATTTAGTTCAAATTGGGCGGGATTTAGTGCTTCCAGGTAGTGGTGTCAACAATGATCGATTTGGCGATCCAATCCAATGCGGGGCATGGACGATCCAGAATCGATCCGCCAAGTTCCAGAATCAATCCGGAATTTTTTTTAAGTTTCAATTACTTCCATTGATATTTCGGGAGCAAATGAATGTTTAATTAAATAATAGCACTTCAAAACATTGCAAGAGTGATACAGACTGATACAGAAAACAGCCAATAAATTGTTATCTTACTACTTGTATTGCCTCATCATGACTGATTAAACATTTGCTTTGCTTTTATTAGAAATGCAATGCATTGCAATGCATTGTAGAATTGAATCGGATCGGATCGGATTGCATAGAATCGAATCGAATCGAATCGCTACTTCCCGAATCGTGATCGAATCGGATCGTGAGGGCAGTGCCGATCCACACCACTACTTCCAGGCGGGTTTTGAGCATTTTTTTGGGCTAGAAATCTCTGAGTTCATCTGGCAACCCTGAGGGCAACTTTCCTCAGTCATGGGTGAGCGGTTAGGGCGTCAGACTTGCATCCCAGAGGTTGCCGGTTCGACTCCCGACCCGCCAGGTTGGTGGGGGGAGTAATCAACCAGTGCTCTCCCTCATCCTCCTCCATGACTGAGGTACCCTGAGCATGGTACCGTCCCACCGCACTGCTCCCCATGGGGCGCCACGGAGGGCGGGCCCCCTTGCACGGGTGAGGCATAAAATGCAATTTCGTTGTGTGCAGTGTGCAGTGTTCACTTGTGTGCTGTGGAGTGCTGTGTCACAATGACAATGGGAGTTGGAGTTTCCCAATGGGCTTTCACTTTCACTTTCACTTTCACTACTCCTCTCCTCCGGAGAATCTTCGCCAGGCATTAACTACCTTGTAGAACTGTCTGACACAGCAGCCCACTCACTGCCTCCCACATATGGCATCTGCAGTACGTCTCTATACAGAAATGGAGAACATACATGTTCGTGCACCTCATCATGCATATCCGAGTAATTCTGATGCATGCAAGGTTCAAAAAGGGAACATCGGAAACATATGGATGACCACACAACAACGATCCCCCATTAAAGTTCTTTGTTTTAGTCACGTGCACATGACTCCATGATGGAACAGTATTAGGTCAGTCGGATGTTCAATCGGAAACTGAATGACTTTTTGGAGTGTGACTGTGACTAAATCTTCGACAACCCTGTGTCAGACTTTAGCAAGTGTTACACAGCCACCACTTTGAAATTCCACTTTCCACGTCATCACAATAGTGTGGGGCTAAGCTTTTCAGTCAAACGTATAGAGCCCCCTGATTGGTCAGGTCTATTAACCAAGCCCGCCCACATCTGGTCACACCTTTTTTTTAAAGTGCAACGAGACCAATATCAGGATGCATGTAAAGAGAGGAGGAGGGAGGGACAGAGAACAGCTCAGTGTTGCCAGACTGGGCAATTTCCTGCCCAAATGGGCTACTTAGGATGTCCGTCTGCGGGGTAAAATGGCATTTGGGCGTGATTTTTTCTGCAAATTTATGGCCATAGAAATCATGTTTAGTTCAAATTGGGCGGGGTTTAGTGCTTTGAGGTGGGCTTTGAGCATTTTCTTTTGCTGGAAATCAACAGTGTCATCTGGCAACCCTGGAACAGTTCAGCTGAGGACAACACAACCGAAGGAGACAGAAAGGGAGGAGAGAGAAAGAGAGAGAGAGAGAGAGAGAGAGAGAGAGAGAGAGAGAGAGAGAGAGAGAGAGAGAGAGAGAGAGAGAGAGAGAGAGAGAGAGAGAGAGAGAGAGAGTGCAAAAAGAGAAAGAGAGGAGGGGTGTAAATACATATAGGCCTACATGTCTTCAACATGATCAATGTCCAGGGATACTCATGAGTGTCATGATGCCATGAATTGATAGAATCTGATTCTGAATAAGAATAGAGTCAATTCCAACATTGAGAACAAAATATTGTACAATGCAATAGAATACAATTCTTGTTATGTTCTACACTTGTCTAGTTGTGATATTGAACTTCTTTCTCTAACTCAGATATGTAAGAATTATGTTGATAATTCATTGTGTTAACAATAAAAATATATACTTGTGAAAGATAATATATGGAATGTGAGAAAGAATGTGAGACGGAAAATGTGAATCTTGGCCGTTGTATCTGGTGAAAAATATTTCCAAAGAAGCTGTTTTTTTCGGTTGATTATCATTTCATTCATTCATTCATTCATTCATTCATTCATTCATTCATTCATTCATTCATTCATTCAATTTACTGTTGTAGAGCAAATTACTATTATTGTGTGGTTGTTGATTGGTGGGATGTCACCAATTCACTTAAAGGGACACTGTGCAAGACTTTTTTGTTGTTTAATTCCAAAATCCATGCTACCCATTCACGAATGTTACCTTTTTCATGAACATTTACCACCACCATCAAATTCAAAGTGTTCATTATTACTGGAAAAAATTGCACTTTTCATACATGAAAAGGGGGATCTTCTCCATGGTCCACCATTTTGAATTACCAGAAATAGCCTTTTTTAGCTGTAAAACTGACAGCACTTGGGCCATACTAGAAAATATTAGTTTACTACTTAGTAAACTTTCATGTAAACATCAAATGTGGCAATAGGCAGCCCAGTTTCAATGGGCAGCATAGTTGCAGTACCTTTTTTGACCATTTCCTGCACAGTGTCCCTTTAATTCTTCTGCTGTATATACTACTGTAACTGCTTGGTGGACCTGAATACCGGTTATCTCTTGGACTGCTTGAGTAGCGTTATCTACTGCCACACCCCCTTCCCCTTGAGCAGCAGGCAAGTAGCGGGAAAGCAGATGAGCCAGCCAATCCTGAGACCAACGCTCAATCACTCTGGTGTTTCCTGGAGCCACTGGCCTCCTCTGTTGAACAGAATCCAAATGACCTTACATTTAACTGTCCAAATGCCCTAACTAGATGGGAAAATCTAGATAGGCCTAAGTAATAATTTGGAATATGTGGCACTGGACTATTTTGAAGCTTTGAATTCAGGTTGCCTGTCACTGCTCTAGCCCCCTCCTCCAGTGGTGTAATCTGTAGAACGCGGTTATACGGAGTATACCCACTTCTAAATGTCAGGGATTTCAGTATACCCACTTAAAATTGATTGATCCATTGTTTTGAATATCAGTCATATATACAGTATACCCACTTCAAAAAAATGCTCAAATATACAGTATACCCACCTTAAAAAAGTAGACTACACCACTGCCCTCCTCCTATCCTGACTGTCAGGCAGCTCCGAGCTCTTTCCCTCCACCTTCAAGATCCTGATTGAAAACGAGAGAGTAACTTCTGAATGGTGTGTTGTGACGAATGGAGACAAACACATACAGTAAATCATAAAAATCATTTTGAGATGGCATCAGTAACATCGAGCCAGGCCAAAGGCTGAGGGCTGAGTGGTGTAGTCTACTTTTTTATGGTGGGCACACTGTATATTTAATCAATTTTTGAAGTGGGTATACGGTATATATTTGTGCTATTCAAAACAATGGATCAATCAATTTGAAGTGGGTATACTGAAATCCCTGAAATTTAGAAGTGGGTATACTCCGTATACCCACGTTCTACGTAGACTACACCACTGGCTGAGGGATGATGTAATGAATCTGTAATCCTGGAGTGAAGCACAAATATCCTCAGGAAACTACATATCCCATGACCACTTGCAGTACAATAGAGATACGGCAGAGATAGCCTACTAGATATGACGTAGGCTATATAAGAGATGCTATATGAGAGATACTATATTGATAACAAAGCGAAATGAGCTGTGACAAGATTGATGTGATTTGCTATTTTAAAATAAATTATTATCAATGATATGCTGTTAATAATGCTGTTATCGTCGTTATTATCAGTAGTAGCAGAATTGTTATGGCAAAATGCATATAATGATGATGATGATGATGATGATGATGATGATGATGATGATGATGATGATGTATTATAATAGCCTACAATAATATTAATTTATAACAATATTACCATACTGTACCAAATTTCAACACAGCATAAAACATCATTAGATGCCTACACTGTAGTTATAAGTTGATGATGATGATGATGATGATGATGATGATGATGATGATGATGATGATGATGATGATGATGGCTGTGCACCGTCAAACTGTGGCGGAGCACCGTCCAACTCCAGTTGGCCAAGCTACTGTGTTAACAAACATGCTTTCAGACGTGGACCACAAACTTGGAGCAAAAACAAAGATGCGTTAGTCACAAGATTTCACAAAAGAAGAAACTTGTGTACATTGGAGCACAACACCAGGCAAGCTTGTTCTAGAATGCGAGATTTCACCTGTTCATAGCAACATTGACATGAACATTTACAGAAATGTCTTGAAAACCATGCTCACCAGGCATTTTGCATTTGATGACATCTAATTATTATTAGTTGTGGTAAAGTTGGTCAGCAATAGAATATTACATTACATTACATTGAATTACATTTGGCAAACGCTTTATAACCAAAGCGACTTTCACATGACTTGCACAGGGAATATACAGAACAACAAGTGCAGTTGCAAAGGTTAGGTTTAGGGTTAGGTTTTTTTTTTTTTAAATTAATAAAGAGTACACACACAGCACACACACAAACACAAACACACACAAACACACAAAGATGTGGTTTCATGTGATGTGATATGAAAAAAAAGGTAAAATGGTGGATATATATGCTATTGAAGGGCCCGCTTAAGTTAAAATGTATAATAATGTGTGTAATGTCTTGTGTAATGTCTTGTGTATTTATGTATGTATGTATGCTACTTGTCACCTTAAATTCCCTGTGGGATCAATACATGATACTCTACTCTACATGTACTATACTCTACTCCAGTGGTTCCCAACCTATGGGTCGGGACCCAACCTATGGGTCGCCAAAGATCCACAGTGGGTCGCGAAGCCCTCTTGATTTTAAGGTGTTTCATTTTAATACCATATATAGCCCATGTTGAATAAATGACAAAGCATTTCAACTAATATATGCATAGAAGCAACAAAATGTAGGCTAAGTGATACAAATTTAAACAGTTATTCTATATTTGACCGAAGACAAATTGAGGAATGAAATGATAACTAATGAGTTTTCGCAGAGTATCATGTGATTCCCTCTCGTGTGAGCGCTCGCACGATTGGGTCACCAAAGCTTACAATGGTAAAAACATGGGTCCCTGAAGAAAAAGTTTGGGAACCACTGCTCTACTCTATCTGCTTTTGTGACCTTTTCTTGCCACATTATCAGTAACTGAAGCTCTGCAGTGTGTGTGTGTGTGTGTGTGTGCGCGTGCGTGCGTGCGTGCGTGCGTGCGTGCGTGCGTGCATTGCGTGCGTGCGTGCATGCATGCGTGTACGCTTGTGTGGCTGCTGCCTACTTCATCAGTGTCTGCATCTGTGCAATTGTAGTGCCCCCTGATGGCTAAATTCAGAACTTCACTTTCACCAATATTTCAGAAGCTCAGAAAATCTCTCACCTCTCTTCCTTGTTTGCAGAGGCGCATCTTGTCACCAGGCTAGGCAGGCAGCCGCTTGGGGCCCCCAAGCCCATGTATGGTGAACAACAGCTCACACTTTACTATAGTAATGGCAATGTGTGTGTGTGTGTGTGTGTGTGTGTGTGTGTGTGTGTGTGTGTGTGTGTGTGTGTGTGATTGAGGGATTGTGTGTGTGTGTGTGTGTGTGTGTGTGTGTGTGTGTGTGTGTGTGTGTGTGTGTGTGTGTGTGTGTGTGTGTGTGTGTGTGTGTGTGTGTGTGTGTGTGAGGGAGAGAGAGAGAGAGAGTATTCATCAAAATGCGTAGCGGTCATTCGAGGCAAGAGATCTGGACGCATCTGTTTGCATGCATGTCCATGTGTGACAGGA
>NC_085873.1:37956042-38013542 GCF_034702125.1 Engraulis encrasicolus | reverse complement strand
CGCAACAATAATGTTTAGATTTTCACAAACAATTGCAGTCCCTTTCTCTGTTCTCCACTTTGCTGCTTGACACATTTGGCATGCACGCACCTGACACGTAAGATATCTGCGCTAAAGACAGAAGATATTACTAAAGCATTACTGTTACTGTAGAGACAGTAGTAAGATGATGTGAAGGCAAATACACATATGGTCAGACATCTCTGAAAAAGACAGTAGTCAGACACACATCTGTCATAAACACATCTGTCATGTTACAGTTTTTCTTGATTGTTTCCACACAATTTCTGGTACTTCACACACAATTCTGGAAACATCTCACCCATCTCCCAACTCCCCTAACCAATGTCACTTTTTCAGGGGTAGTGATAGCCTGATTATTATCGACTTCAAATCTCTTCGAGACTTGGTCTAACCAAGAGCATAAGAATTTACGTTTCCCAAACGGCATTTCCCAAATGGCATTCCTTGGTTTTCTAATGATTGTTTGAGGTTTTTTCTTTATTTGTGTGTAGAGTTTTGAGAATTCGAGACATGTTTCCAGAAATTGTGTGTAAGCAATTGAGAAAAGCTGTAAGACGTTAGTGTTACTGTAAAGACAGTAGTAAGATGATAAAAAGGCAAATACACATGCGTGCAGACATCTGTGAGTAGGACAGTAGTCAGACACACATCTGTCATAAACACATCTTGTCATTTTAATAAAGGCATTACTTCCTCTGTGTACAGCACTTTATCCAGTCATTGGCACAGAAGTGTAATATCCAGATTATATGGGCATTGTTGGCCCAAGGAGAGAAGAGAAGAGAAGAGAAGAGAAGAGAAGAGAAGAGAAGAGAAGAGAAGAGAAGAGAAGAGAAGAGAAGAGAAGAGAAGAGAAGAGGAGAGAAGAGGAGAGAAGAGGAGAGAGAGGAGAAGAGAAGAGAAGAGAAGAGAAGAGAAGAGAAGAGAAGAGGAGAGAAGAGAAGAGAAGAGGAGAGGAAAGGAGAGGATATCCATAAGGTAGAGAAGAGAACAGAGCAGAACAGAACACAAGAGAGCATGAGAAGAGAGGTGATTAGGGAGAGTTTAGAAGAGGAGTGGTAATGAGAGGATAGAAGAGAAAAGGAGAGGAAATGAGGGGAGTGGAGAGTGTACAAAAGGGATATAAATGTGGTGAATAGGTACATTACATTGCATACTGTAACCCTTTACATGTATCAAGATGATGACTGAGGAGAAGCTACAATGAAGCCTGCAATACACACACACACACACACACACACACACACACACACACACACACACACACACACACACACACACACACACACACACACACGCACACACACACATGCACGCACACACACACACACACACACACACACACACACACACACACACACACACACACACACACACACACACACACACACACACACACACACACACAAAATCCTAGCAGCACTAAACATTCACTCTGTACATCAGCATTAGTGAGAGTGTAGATCAACCATGGAGAGAGAGTTTACTGTCTGGTGTTTAATGTTGTGTCCAGGGACGCTGACAGCGTTGGCCATCGCCAGGGCCCCCCCGGGCAATACATTTAATGTACTGAGGACCCAATTCTTGTCCCAGGGGCGTAGCAGCAAATGGTGGGCCCTAGTATATACAATCAGCGCCGATGACCTGGGCCTGGGATAACTCACCCCTTTGTCCCCCACCAGTTCGCTTCCCTGGTAGAGTTTACATTAGGAAGCAAATGCATTGAGCGCATACAGCTTTTCTCCCCACAAAAAAAAGAAAGCCTGCGCAGGACCTGTAAATATTTAGTCCAGCCATGCATTCGTTATTTCCACAAACCACTTGGGTAGCTCTCGTTTTCCCTCGTCTGGCCGCTGAGAGTAAACATACAAGACATAAAAGGGTTGAAAGGGCACATTGTTACGCCCAGTCAGTAGCCATTTGATTCCCTTAGTAGTTCATTCCTAAAAAGAGGCAAGAAAAGTGAGTGAGGGTACAAAAGCTGTGTGGGTACATAGGCCTACACTGTCTTTGGTCAGGAACACTTTGGTAGCTTTCAGTCTCCTATGCCACAGCTGGACTGGTATTGTAGCATAAAGGGCATTTTCCTGGTGGTCCAACAGTCCTCAGGGGCCGAGTCTGTTTTTGTTGACAGCCTACAGTATATCCTACTATGACATCATGACAGCCTACTGTATATGACAGCCTACTGTTTGTCCTACTATGACAACATGACAGCCTAATGTACAGTATGTACTACTATGTGAAATTGAGTGAAAGCCCATTGGGAAACTCCAACTCCCATTGTCATTGTGGCACAGCACTCCACAGCACACAACTGAACACTGCACACTGCACACAGTGACATTGCATTTATGCCTGACCCGTGCAAGGGGGCAGTCCTTAACGGCGCCCCTAGGGAGCTGTGTGGCGGGACAGTACCATGCTCAGGGTACCTCAGTCATGGATGGGGGAGAGCACTGGTTGATTACTCCCCGGCCCCCATCAAACTGGCGGGTCAGGAGTGGAACCTTTAACCTTTGGGCCCTAACCGCTTATCCATCCATGACTGCCACCATGACATGACTACTATAACAATATGACTCTGATGAGTCTATAACCTACGACAACATGACAGCGTACTGTATGGCCTACAATGGCAACATGACAGCCTATGTCCTACTATGACAACATGACAGCCTGTCGTACTATGACAACATGACAGCCTAGTGTATATCCTATATGACCACAGTACAGCCTACTGTATGACCTATTATGACAACATGACAGCCTACAGTATTGTATGTCCTATGACGACATGACAGCCTACAGTACAGCATGTCTTACTATGACAACATGACAGCCTACTGTATATCCTACTATGACAACATGGCAGCCTACTGTTTATCCTACTATGACAACATGGAAGCCTACTGTTTATCCTACTATGACAACATGACAGCCTATGCCCTACTACTATGACAGCAAGGCAGGACCTACTGTGACAGCATGTGCTATGACAATATGACAGCATGTCATGACATCATATCTGATCATATCTTTACTCACGAATAAGGTGTCCCTTATTTTTTTCCCAGGGAGTTGCCAAGCCTATGCTTCTGTGAAGGATATGTGGCCGTATACGTGTATATGGCAGATAAGGCCTACAGTATATGACCAACCACAATGTGAAAGACTTTAACAACATTGTGTTGGCAATTGTAACTTGGCAAGCTTTGCCCTTCTACAAAAACGCCTATATGATAGTATAACACTACACAGCAGGGGACAACAACGTGGCAGATTATGCCAAGATGTGACAATATGGCAAACTACATGTATGTCCTCTATGAAAGGGCTTATTGCAATATCTATCAGCCTACTGCAGTGGTGACAGGCAAAGCACCTTGTCATCTTGAAAGCATCTGGTTGACATCATCAGCCAGTGAGAGCTATCTCAAAACCGCAGCAAAAAATAACATATCCGTGTACATGTTTGTAAGAGGGGATGCAACTGTAAGCAACCAGTCTCAGGACAGGATGCTGTGTTTGTCACATCAACTGCCTGCATTTCATAAGGAATTGTTTGTTTACATTTATAATGTGAAGAATGATAGGAGGCAGATGTAGGCTACAGTTAATGCTGTCCTCTGGATGTCTGGGCTATTCACTGCACCTGACAATTCTATCTCTCTCACTCTCTCGCTCTCTCTCACTCTCACTCACTCACTCACTCACTCTCCTTGCCCCCTCTCTTCCCTTACCCACCCTCCTCTCTCTCTCTCTCTCTCTCTCTCTCTCTCTCTCTCTCTCTCTCTCTCTCTCTCTCTCTCTCTCTCTCTCTCTCTCTCTCTCTCTCTCTCTCTCTTCTCCTTGGTTCATTGAGTTTACTCTCACCCTGGCCATGGGCCAGGTACTGAAGTGGATGCCTGACATCCTCAGCTGGGTGGTCCATTAGTGTCGTCCCAAGAGGAGTTTTACGCAATATACTGTATATTATTAGGAGGAACACTGCTATCTAGTGGTCACTTAGGAAATAGGCTGATAGTGAAAAATGGCCGATGATCTTTTGTTATTTGCTGACCCCTAGGGGAGAGTGCATTATTCTGGTGCCATACAGTAGAGTACAGTAACAATAACATTATATCATTTAGGCTTTTTTCTTGTTAGTTTTGGTAACATATATATTTATAATGAACAAAAATATATAGGCCTAGTATATTTCTGGGGAAGCATCTTAGTTATATGTTTATAAGGAGACGGAGAATGGTGTAATTCAGAAATTCAAAAATGTCTTGTTTTCTCCATTGATCGCAATAGTTGAGTGCCTTGTCACAAGGAAGCCTCTGTGATATAGTGAGCATTGTATTGAGTAGAAGTAGATGTACTCTTTGCGTTTTTTTGTTTGTTTGTTTTTTTACAGAATTGAGCTCAAATAAGAAAGCAACACAATGCTGTACAATAAAGAATGCATTTATTGAAGTATAAAAGATTGATGCCTGCACCAGTCAATAAAACATGTTTAAACATAAAGTAATATGCTACATGGTTTCAAAATGAGCTTTTTAAAAGTGTGAAACATTTTTAAATACAGTAATGATAAATAAATAAATAAATAATAAAATAAGTCAATTTCAGATAAAAATGTAAAACTATCTCACAAGTTAAAAGGAATCATGCTTAATCAGGTTTTCGCTGATTTCCTCACATTCAGGAGAATATAAATAAATAACAATGATAAGAAGAATAATAACAATGTTATCTATGACCAATAATTCACACAATATATATTATAAATAATAGGGAACAACAAGGGCACAAGATCATTATCCGTATATCCCAAACTACATTTTTTTCTTAAATAAATACATTAATTCAATAAATATTAACACTTTTTTGTAACAAATAAATAATTTCAACCTTACAAATCTAAACTTGTCTCATATATCATGTAAAAAAAATCATAGCCTCATTCAGTTCATTGAAGAATCACTTCACACTAAAAGACAATGTATATGTCACAGTAAACTATGGTAGGTTAATAAAGGTCCATTGAAAGCTACAGCAGACTGTGGTGGTTGGTGCCTGTGTGGTGACAAGATGTGTATGTGTGTTATGTATGTTAGTGGGTGTGTTGACTGTGTGCTATGTTGGTTCCTGTGTGTTTAGATGTGAATGCTGGCCAGGTGGTGCTTGTGTGTTTAGATGTGAATGCTGGCCAGGTGGTTCCTGTGTGTTTAGATGTGAATGCTGGCCAGGTGGTGCTTGTGTGTTTAGATGTGAATGCTGGCCAGGTGGTTGACTCTCCTCAGGTGGTTTCTGACTTCCTTCCTCACCAGCTCCCAGGCCTTGACCTTGTCCTCCTGAGGTCAGAAAGAATTGAAAGAAAGTTAGCCAATCAAATTAGCTTTTTTTCAGATCAGTGGCACATCATGTTTAACAAACACATCAACAAACAATACTTCTACGTCATTCTGCTAAACATTTCTTGTAGGAAAAATATACACATGAATTTACATTAACCTAATAATAATTTAATTATGTTTTAGAAATGCTGTCAGAAATCTCAACTTTCAACAGTACTTTCACTTTCTATCTGTCTGACAGTATGTGTGACCATGTGTGACCATGTGTGATAGACAAGACAACCACAAAATGTCAGCTCACCATTTTCTCCACAGTTTCGTTTCTCAGCTTCTTGAAGTAGAGGTGCAGCCTCCTGCTCTTCTTATTCTTAGAGTGCACCTGTAGGGGGAGCCAAAGGGTTAATTACCAGGTTTTTCAGTTTGCTAAAGCGCATGTTTTGTAACTTTGGCTACCTTGGCAGAAGTCTTCAAAACACAAACCACCAAATAATAAACTAATTTGCACAAAAAGAGCTTTGCACTCCGTTTTCAATTCATAACACTTTCCAAAATGTAACAAAACAGTCCATTAGGCCTACACAAAAAAACACTCATTTTGCAACTGTGAACACAAATCATTTCCAAATGATGAACGCACCCCTAGACTCCTAACCTCCTCAAAATGACACATTTTTTGAATAGAGAAACAAGAGGCAACATGTGTTTTTAATTTAATCTAAGTAAGTATGTAGTTGCTGCAATGTGTAATTCAGGTTAATGATCCTCGCCGATCAATCGTGGATGTTTCAAAACAGTTGAAAGAAATACTGTAAACACGCTGTCCACTGTATACTGCATGTAAGTGATTCCAGTTTATTGTTGAAGAAGGTAGGTCTATGCCTGACAAAGATCCAGGGTGATCGAAACGTTGCTATTTTAATTATTTAAACTTTATTTTTGGAGCTTATTCCGCAGTGTGCAGACCTACCTTCTTCAACTGTCTGACACTTTTGTCTAGCACCTGCAACAAGTGACTTTGGATATGTGCACCCTACCCAAAATGACTGATTCTAGTGTACTCACACATGAGAGTGTTCCCTCCAGCTGTGTGTCCAGAGTGCTCATGAAGTCCTTCACCTCCTTCTCCTCCCACTGCAGCACCTCCTCTCCCTCCTCCTTACTCTCCTCCTCCTTACTCTCCTCCTCTTCCTCCTCCACCTCCTCCAGGGCTCCGTCCATCAGCTCTGACACCTCCTGCAGCACCTGGGCCACGAACCAGGTGAGTCTCTCAGGCTGCAGAGAGAGAACAGGACAGGTGAGGGTGGGGGTTAGAATATCTATGACTTTACAAGATGCTAAGCAGCCAACCATGTGAGTGCGTTTTTGAGTGACAGCAGTTTCCAACCATTAGAGGTTGAAGAGTGCGTATAGCCAGGGATTGCTTACAAACAGGAAACCCATGTAGGCCTATTGTGGGATTTAAACCAAGTGAGACTCTCACTGCAGGTAGAGGACAGGACAGGTGAGGGTGGGGGTTAGAGTATCACTATGACTTTACACTGGCTATAATTAGACTGGACGGGTGAGGGTAGGGTTTAGAATATCATTATGACACTGGCTAAAATTAGACTGGCTACTTCAACCAGGTGAGTCTCTCTGGCTTCAGTTAGAGTACGGGACAGGTGAGGGCAGGGCTAAATATCATTACAGTACACTGACTATAAATAGACTGGCTATTGTAGGATTTGATCAATGGGACCTTTGTGTCCAAATAAAAAAGTTTGCACACTCCTTTGGATTTTTTTTCTTCTTGAAGTTATTTTTTTTCTTTTTAGTCATTCATTGGCATGCATGATGACGTTTAGACCTTGCGGTCTTACTCCTTTTCAAAAAATGTCACTTTTTTTGTCCATCACCAGGGATTGTGCCCAAGCAAAGCCACAAGTGAACCTTTGTGTCCAAAGCCAATTATGGGTCCAAAGCCAATCTTCATATCCATCCACAACCAGCTGCCTCATTACACAGTTATTTACCGCTTATAACTGTAAATGTACATAGTACATGTACATCTTTCTTTAAATGACAAATACACTTCTTCTTGCAGTACCAGAATTTACATGATCATTATGATAGGCCTACAAGTCTATTGTCTGTTTGCAAAATCTATTTGTAAAAGTAAAAGACTCATCTAATCTAACACAGAAAATTAGAATTATTATTCACTACTTTGGTAATAATAATAATAGGCTAATAAAAAGAAGAAGAAACAAAAATGTGTTTGCTTTTCTTTGTTCCTACCTCTGATTTCTTAGCCAGCTTGTACAGGTCCTCAGGGAAATGCACTGGACTGATGTCTTCAGTAACTTCTCCACCCTGGCGAGACAGAATTCAAATTAATGTTAACGTAGGCCTATGACCACCTTTGCATTGCTAAGGCATAATGTTTTCTAACACAACTACAAAAAATGAGTTTCAAATAGGCTATGCAAAAGGTTGCATTTTGTTGTGTAGGTAAGAAAATTGACCATGTTCATGCTCACCAATTTAGGCCTACATTCTACCATTTGTTGCCTGTATTACCCAATGAATAAAAAGTTAATCACAAAAAAGTGTTTCATTTGAGTCACTCACCATCTGGTCCAGTAGCGCCAGGCATTTCCTGCTGTACTGTTGAAATTTGTGCTGCATCCACGGACAACCTTGGGTCAGATGCAGAGAGAGCATCACAAAACAGCAAACACTCAAGAAAGCCTTCATCTTGGTATCCTATCCTGCCTTCAATTCTAAAATAAGATCCAACTTAAAACACAATGCAATAGTGCAAAACTTCAGATATAGTTCAGATTGTGTTCTACTGAGTTGTACTGACATGGTTTGACTTGGTGCATGTTTTATACTTACAATATCGAAATGTTCACCTAGGTAGGAAAAGTCTTCATTCACTTTCCATACACCTGCCACCAGGTGAGGCGCTGCGCTGCGCGCGCCTTGGACTTTCCGGGGCTGCGGCCAGCACGTTTTGCGACGTCAACTCATTCACCATAAAGTGTGTGGACGATGTGGTTGGAGTTTATCAATGAATTTAACCTCTACAGCCCTGTGGTGTAGGCCTATAAGAAGTCTTGAAAATGTTGTTATAAGCACTGAGCAGAAAATAGTGCTTGTTCATTAGGATTTGAATAGCCTATTCGGTCAAGATAGGTCATCCAAAAGCCTCCGAGTTCGTTTCGGTAACACCCGTTAAAGAATCACGTAGATCACAATTTCGTGGCATTAGCGAGACCTTATCACAAAAGCCTACATTTTAAGGCGGTTGACAGTGACAGGCGCTTTTTGAATTTCTGACGAAGAAGTTGGGCGCGTGCATCTAGTTTTGTAATTCAATGCTGTCTCATTACCCATAGACAAACATCCCCATTCAGGACACCACAAAAGCAAGATCTTGTGAAAAACCACAGCCATGTGGAAACATAGGCTACCTCATTAGAAAACTGACCATTTCTTTCATTGCGAATAACAAGGACTTTCATTTTGCACAAGGTGAGGTAGCCTACGCGTCATCAGTCGATGGGCTGGACTTCCATGTTATCCTAAGAAAAGAGAAAGCGTCCGCAACCATAACATGGCTTACGTAAGCCGACTGTGAAGTTGGCAAACTATAGGCCCGACATAGCGTAAAAACGCACCTAATAACATGACAGGCTATGCAGGACCTTACAATACGGCAAGTTAGCCCTACATTGTCAAAATCAAAAGATAGGCCACTTATAGGCCTACTTTTTTTTTTACAAAGTTATTCTTTCAGCACAATTAATGGTTAATGGTCAATGGTTAATGGTTAATGGTTAAGGAATACACCTACAGTAATGTGTGTGTGTGTGTGTGTGTGTGTGTGTGTGTGTGTGTGTGTGTGTGTGTGTGTGTGTGTGTGTGTGTGTGTGTGTGTGTTGGAGGAGAGAGAGAGAGAGTTGTTTCAGCGATTCCTCAAAGACCCATCGAGACTGGGCGAACCCTAAAAGTTCAATGAGGAGCATAAAAGAACCATATGACAATGTAAGAGCCCCAATATTTTCCTGAAGGTTCCTTTACTAACTTTTACTTGCTGCTTTTTAAAAATATATATCTTATTGACCTTTGTTTTATTACTGTCCTTCTGTTCTGACTTCGTATGTTACCATTAGGGCCCTGTAAAGTGTCCTTGAGTATCTTGAAAGGTGCTCCAAATGGAATTTATCATTATTATTATTATTATTATTATTATTATTATTATTATTATTATTATTATCACAATTGAGGAACCCTTTGAGTCCCTAAAATATATTTTTTCAGCAACCTTGGGGTTCTTCCCAGAAAAGTTCCTATAGCCTAATTCCTTAAAGTTCCTCTTTTCCTTTGGAAGAGACCAGTATACAGTATGTTTCTCATGATACATCTTCTTTATAACAAAGGAAACAGATCATGAATGTTGTACTGTCAGTCGGGTATCACTTGTATTCCTCATTTGAAGTTACTTTGGACAACAGTTGAGTATCTTCTAGTGCAATGTCATGTAATAGCCTATGTCTGAGGTGCTGATCATACATATATGGGTATTCTGATAAACGAACATTTTCCTTCTCTATGCTTTCTATATTTTCGTTCACGTCAAAGGCAAATACGCATAAATATGCTGTTGAGAGCTGTCATAAATACGTTAAGCCTGTGCGCCAATAGAGTGCCATTCAAGTCTCCGTTTATCTCTGTTTATATGCAAATGCTAACCGGAGATGTAACTCTTTTTTTTAGCTTCGTTTATAGAGGGAAAACCTTTGTTTGTTTGTGAACGAAAGGCACAACCGAAGGGGAAGGTCTGCGTATATCAAAATACCCGGGTATGTATGAACACCGCCTGGTAGCCTACAGATCTAATGGACGGAATTCTAGAATTGAAGAGATCAGATGCAAAATCCCCTAACTCCATTTCTGAAGACCTGCACTTCTATATTTTTAGAGAACCCAGTTGTTGGTTTGGTTTACATTCATGTACTTGATAATACATATAAATAGTTATATTACATAAATAAAATAAAAAAAATGCAATGTTGATAGCTTTGTATTAATAAAAATGAATTAAGATTATTTTCTGAAAAGGCACTTAGGGGGTTTTGCATCTGAACTCTTCAATTCCAGATTTGAATTCTAGAACTTTGCACAAAAGAGCAGTCAGACATGATGACCACTTGCCTGGTTAGCACCAGACCTAATCACAAGTGAGAGTCTTTCAGATCGAAACGATTGTGTAGAACTAAAGGCAGTATTCCCTAGATGACCACCTGGCCCCCTTGCCTATGCTAGATGTAGCATGAAGTTGTATGTTTGGCACCACCAAAACAGCGCGGGTACGCACAAGTACATGGACAGACAGGGCTCTGACCATGGGTCATATTTGCCAAAATTTTGAATGGAAGTAGATGGAGAGAGTCAAGCTAAATCCTCATCCTTGACATATGCCCTTGATTTCACATAGGCTCGGCTACTGTATTACCGATAGCAATGAATGTTAAAGATTTGGTTTGGCGTCGGCAGACCATTCATTTTCGGAAGACAGCAAAAGTTAGGCCTACTTCAGTTTTTTTGCGAGGCTGGAGGGCTGAAGTCAGGCAGCCAGGCCATGGCTAAAGAGGGCAGGGGGTCAAGTGGGACTGTGGGACTATAGGGGGGGGGGGGGGTCCATTAGAGCTGATTGTACATAGGGCCCACAATTTGCTGCTGCGCCCCTGTGGCCGACTATGTCAGACATGCAACTTCCCCTGTCGGTGTAGTTCAAATAATTACATACAGTAGGCTATGTTTCGACAGAATTATTAAAGCAACTCCCAAATTGCTCGATAATCACCATTGGTTGGCCCTTAACGTGTCTTATTGTCACTTATACTGTAAATTGTCCCTTTTCTAAAGTGTTTCCCAGTTTTGAACTTTTTGGGCCCCATTAAGTGTCCAGAAGTAGCCTGATTATCATCGACTTTCAAATCTCTTCGAGACTTGGTCTGACCAAGAGCATAACAATTAACATTTCCCAAAACAGTATTTCCCAAACAGCCTCCCATGGTTTGCCAATGATTGTTTGCTTCCCAACAAAGTGGGAGGAGTTCCCGATTTTGCGGGAGCTCAGTAACCTACTTGTATTGCTCTTGACCTGACTGGAAGCAACGCTGAAGCTGTTGCGTCACTAGGAGGGCACCGCCTGCCTGACTAGTCCAGAAGGGGCAGAGACTCTCTCCAGCAATACCTGGCCCAACCCCCTTCCACCTTAAGTGCCAGGTAATAGTCAAGTTCAAGAGTTTATTTGCCATGTCAACAAAGTCGATAGGATTTTTTTTGTAGCATATCCCCCAACATCAAACAAAACAAATACAAACAATAGACAAGACACACAGCTGTAAAGCACATACAATAAATATAACTATGGGTAGACACAAACAGTAAACAGAGAGGGTCCCAGCAGACTACACAGCAGTTACAGATTATGTAACTGCGGAGCAAAATTACAGATTATGCTGAGATAATAGTGCATAGAGAGTAGGAAATTATGGTAGGTTAAGATGTCTGATAGTCAGTGGGTATGTGCTTTTCTTAAATCTGGATATGGATGATGTGATGCTTCTATATCTCTTGTCTGAAGGGAGGAGGTTAATTAGATGATGTGCTGGGTGTGAGGGGTCGGCTATGGTTTTCCTTGCCTTACTGATGACCCGTGATGAGAAAATGGAAGGTGTCTGCAGTTGTAAACAGAACTGGCAGCACAAGAGTGTACAATGAAGAATGCTTTTATTGAATGATAAGAAAGATGCCTGCATCAATCAGTGGAAATACATTGCACACAGTAGTCAAAAACATCAATAGTCAAAATAATAGTCAACAATTAAAAGTCAATAGCAAATAAAAAGTCCTAAAAATGGTAAATAGATTTCACAGTATGAAAAAGCACATTTGTAAACACACTTCAGTCCAGACTTCATGATGACAAAATAAATAACTTTTTTTAAATAACGTTTTTAAATAAAGTAATGATAAATAATACAAAATAAATTATTTTCTGTTGAAAATGTAATCTTGACCATCTAACAAGTAAAAAGGATCATAAACTTTACCACGATCTCCTGATTTCACCATTTTAAAGAGAACTTAAATAACAGTAATAACAATGAAAATGGCATATCTATTGCTGCTGACCCATTATTCACTCAATAAATATCGTAAATAAAAATAATACCTCAAGAGAAATATCAAAATCAGTATGACATGTCAAACTGTATGTTTAAAAAAAAAAAAAAAAAACATTATTTCGATAAATATTAACACTTTTTTCAAACAACACATTTTCACACCTTATAAACGTAACCTTGTCTCATATCTCATGTTAAAAAAAGAATCAACCTCTGAAGAATCACTTGAAGCTAAGAAACAGTGTATACATCATGGTAGACTATTTCAAGGTCCATTGACAAAGCTACAGCACACTGTGGTTGGTTCCTGTGTGTTTAGATGTGTATGCTGGCCAGGTGGTGCCTATGTGTTTAGATGTGAATGCTGGCCAGGTGGTGCCTGTGTGTTTAGATGTGAATGCTGGCCAGGTGGTTGACTCTCCTCAGGTGGTTTCTGACTTCCTTCCTCACCAGCTCCCAGGCCTTGACCTTGTCCTCCTGAGGGCAGAAAGATTAAAGGAAAGTTATTTAATTCGCTTTTTCAGATCAGCGGTATATTACATTTAAAAAACACATTAACAAACAAAACAACTAGTCATTCTGCTAAACATTACTTGAGAAAAAATACAGATATAAACAATAATATATTAGGCTACCTAATAATGATAATCTAACTGATAACTAATAATAATGAAACATGTTGTAGAAATGCTGTCAAATGTCAATTTCCACTGTACTTTCACTTTCTGTCTGTCTGACAGTGTGTGTGCATATGAATGTGTGACCATGTGTGACCATGTGCGATAGACAAGACAACCACAAAATGTCAGCTCACCATTTTCTCCACAGTTTCGTTTCTCAGCTTCTTGAAGTAGAGGTGCAGCCTCCTGTTCTTCTTGTTCTTAGAGTGCACCTGTAGGGGGAGACAAAGGGTTAATTAATGATGATGTTTACAGATGAATAAAGTGTACATGATATAATTCCAAGTTGGTAGAGTGAATAGATCTTCAGCAGTATTGAGGAGTAATTGTTTGCTTGTACACTGATTGCAGTAGGCTATTTAGGGTAAAAACTATGAATGACTGTATTGCATGTATTGTGTTACAGTTACCATTTCAAGAGGTGGCAATCAGAATGCAGTTACTATGTTAAACTAAATGGATTAGGTGTTACATTTTTGTTTGACATGCTAAGATATCCTCTAATATTTGGTCATCCCACACATTGTCAGAAACCTAAACAGGATATGTAGGGCTTCTTTGTATGGCCTGCTTATGTTGATACTGTCAGTGGTTCATATTGGACCCAGTGGCAGAAGAGCATGGGCAAAAAGTACATTCTCCATGGAATCCAAAAGAACATTCTCCGTGCAATCCAAAAGAACATTCTCCTTAGAATCCAAAAGTGCTTTGTTCTTGGAGAATCTGTTCTGAACATTCTGTAAGTTAGTGAGCATTCTGGTGTCCTCACAAGCAAGAGCCTTTCCACCACTCCTGTACTCACACATAAGTATGCTCCTTAAATCTACCTTGACATTGAATACATCCCTTCCTGTAGGCTACTGCCCATTGTACGTAATGTAAATGTATGTATTCCAGCCTACTCACACATGAGAGTGTTCCGTCCAGCTGTGTGTCCAGAGTGCTCATGAAGTCCTTCACCTCCTTCTCCTCCCACTGCAGCACCTCCTCTCCCTCCTCTTTACTCTCCTCCTCCTTACTCTCCTCCTCCTTACTCTCCTCCTGTTCCTCCTCCAGGGCTCCGTCCATCAGCTCTGACACCTCCTGCAGCACCTGTGCCACGAACCAGGTGAGTCTCTCAGGCTGCAGAGAGAGCACAGGTGAGGTCAAGATTAGAATATCATAATGATATTATATAACGGAGGTGTTCCTAGTGAAAGTAATTGGAGACCACTGCTGTAGATTGTTATTGTGGGATTTGTGTCATGAGTCTCTCTGGCTTCAGGGAGAGTACAGGACAGGTGAGGGCAGGGCTAAATATCATTACAGTACGCTGGATATAAATAGACTGGTTATTGTGGCATTTGATCAATGGGGCCTTTGTGTCGAAAGCCAAATTTCTATTATGTGTACAAAGCCAACTGTCTATTATGAGTCCAGCGCCAACTCTCCATATCTATACACATTCAGCTGCCCCATTAGACCATTATTTATCAATTATTTTTGGAGTACGCATATCTGTATTTACATGACAAATACACTTGTTGTTACAGTGCAGTCCCAGAATTCACATGATCATTATGATAGGCCTGCAAGTCTAATTGTATCATCTGTTTGTCTATGTATGTATTCGTAAAAATTAAAGACTCATCTAATCTAACATGTAGAAAAATCTGAATTATTATTCAACCCTTTGATAATAATAAAAAAGAAGGAGCAAAAATGTGTTTGCTTTTCTTTGTTCCTACCTCTGATTTCTTTGCCAGCTTGTACAGGTCTTCAGGAAAATGCACTGGACTGATGTCTTCAGTAACCTCGCCACCCTGACAAAACAGAATTCAAATTAATGTTAAATGATATTGCCAACATTGCTTTGCTAAGGCATAGTTTTTTCTAACACAAATGACTGAGTTTCAAATAGGCTATTCAAGGCTATTCAGGTTGTGGTGTAGGCATATTAAGAAAATTGACCATGTTCTTGCTCACCAATTTAAATTCTACCATTGTAGCCTGTTATTACTCAATGAATAAAAAGTTGATCACAAAAAAAGTGTTTAATTGAGTCACTTACCATCTGGTCCAGTAGAGCCAGGCATTTTCTGCTGTACTGTTGAAATTTGTGCTGCATCCACGGACAACCTTGGGTCAGATGCAGAGAGAGCATCAAAAAGGAACACACGCTCAAAAATGCCTT
Organism: Engraulis encrasicolus; assembly: GCF_034702125.1. Taxonomy (NCBI): domain Eukaryota; kingdom Metazoa; phylum Chordata; class Actinopteri; order Clupeiformes; family Engraulidae; genus Engraulis; species Engraulis encrasicolus. The sequence continues at coordinate 37,998,136 of NC_085873.1, read as the reverse complement.
CATATTTATATCCTGCCTTCAATTACAAATAAGATACTGAAAACTCAATGCAATAGTGCAAAACTTCAGATATAGTTCAGATTGTGTTCTACTGAGTTGTACAGACATGATATGACTTGGTGCATGTTTTATACTTACAATATCGAAATGTTCACATAGGTAGGAAAAGGCTTCATTCACTTTCCATACACCTGCCACCAGGTGAGGCGCTGCGCTGCGCGCGCCTTGGACTTTCCGGCTGCGGCCAGCACGTTTTGCGACGTCAACTCATTCACTAGTGTGTAGACGTGGTTGGTGTTTACCAATGAATTTAACCTCAATAGCCCTGTGGTGTATAAGAAGTCTTGATTTTGTTGTTGTTAGAACTTGGTTAATGACTAGAAAATATAGCCTAGTGTCGGTATGATTATAGTGGCCATTCGGCCAATATAGGCGACCCAAAAGCCTCCAAGTTCGTTTCGGTAAGAACTGTTAAATAATTACGAAGTTTAGCCAACAATTTCGTGGCATCAGCGAGACCTGATAAAAATTAGGACGGTTGACGGTCACAGGTGGCTTGCTTTTTGAATTTCTGACGAAGGAGTTGGGCGCGTGCCATTGAGTTTCTAATTCAATGCTGTGTCATTAAACCCAAGAAGAAAACATTTCACTTTAAGGACAACCACAAAAGCAAGATCTTGTGAAAAACCACAACCATGTGAAAACGTAGGCTACGTCATTAGAAGACTGACCATTCCTTTCATTGCGACTTTCATTTTGCACAAGGTGAGGTAGCCCAAGCGTCATCAGTCAATGGGCTGGACTTCCATGTTATCCAAAGAAAAGACACGTGGGCTACCATAACATGGGCCCAGTAGAACAACTTGGCAAGCTACCGGTAGGCCGGACAATACAAACTCACCTAGGCATAATAACATGACAGCCTATGCAGGACCTTACAATATCAATCAATCAATCAAAAATATAGGCCTATAGCGCATTATCATATAGGCCTAAATGTCATTCAATGTGCTTAAGAAGAGAGAAGAGAGAAGACAAAAAAACTAAATTGTGTTATATTGTGTAATTAACTATATCACCAAAGGCATGAGAATAAAGCTGTTTATAACCTCCTTTTAAAACAAGATAGGCCTACTGTTGGGACAGTTCTAATTTGGACAGGGGGTTGGTTCTAGCATTTTGAAGCATAATGACTAAATGCCATTTCACCCTGTTTAGACCTGACCCTAGGCACAACCAGTAGAGGAGATTCTGAATACCAAAGACATCTATTAGGGTGATATTGCTCAAGCATATTTACAATATGGCCTGAGCCATTCAGTGACTTATAACAATCTGAAGAGTTTTAAACTCAATTCTCATCACTGGAAGCCAGTGCAATGACCTAAGTACTGGAGATGGTTAATTAGGCCTACATCATCAAAATCAAAAGTTAGGCCATTTTTTTTACAAAGATATTCTGTCAGCACAATTAATGGTTAATGAATAAACATACAGTAGGCTGCATGTAAATATGTCAGATTGTAGCCCAGGGGCTAATTAAAATAGATGTTCTGAATGGAAAAGATAAAAAAAAAATATATATAGGCCTATTATTATTAGGGTATTATTATTGTTATTATAGCGACCAAGGGACACTGAAAAGCACAGCTGTCAAATATTGTATAACACTGTGGTGGTTGATAGCTGTAGGGGGGGGGGGGGTGGGGGGGGGGGGGGGGGGGGGGGGGGGGGGGGGGGACGGCGGGGGGGGGGGGGGGAGGGGGGGGGGGGGGGGGGGGGGGGGGGGCAGAATTAATGGGACCCGGGACCCTACGCGAGACTGTTATGGAGCCGATGGTTGTTCTAAAGTGTTCTTATAAGTTCTTATTTAGTCAATTAATGCCGGGCCCAACTGAGGATTGTCGCAGGTTTTAGTGCTCCATTAAGTGAGGCTGTGTAAGTGAATAAAAACAGAATAAAAACAGAAAACATCACCTGGCTCTAAGTGAGTACTTCTTTGGCAGGTGTTACATGTGGAAGAGTCCCTGAAATATTTTTTTCATCAACTTTGGGTTTCTTCCCAGGAAAGTTCCTTAGAGTTCTTTAAAGTTCCTCTGGAGTGTACATTATCCTCACATGTGCCAGTGAAAGACTAGATATCTTTTTTATTCCTTTGGAAGAAACCAGTATGTACAAACCCCAACTCCGGTGAAGTTGGGACGTTTGGTAAACAGTGAATAAAATCAAAATGCTATCATTTTCAAAACATTCAATCTATTCATTAGATGGAGAATAGTGAAAAGACAACATATTAAGTGTTAAAACCGAGAAAAAATATTGTTTTGGGGGACATATGTACTCATTTCTAATTTGATAAATCCAACACGTCTCAAAAGAGTTGGGACGGGGACAATAAATGGCAGCAAATGTCGAGGAAGTTTAAAAACAAAACAAAAGACAACACTTAACAGTTAAATACATTAACCGATGAGATGATTTTATATAAAAAAACAGTGTTAATTCCTATCTTGGACATGATTTCACCAACTTAAATGGTGGGTTTATTCCTTGTCATGTTTTGCAATGTTTTCCTTTCTGTAGTGCTTACAGTGTGACAGGTCTTGACCAAAAGCCCACCATTTTATCACCTGCTGGTCCTTATGATGGAGCCAAACTGTTAAAACATAGTAGAGAATGCAATTTGACCTTACTTTGTGGCAGTAATCGAAGATCTCCCTTCAAAATATAATACATGAGTGGCTTTTCATGCTGTTTAAAACCCATTTATACCATCCAGCACTGTATTTAATTCTACAGATGAGTGAGAACATCTTAACCAATGCACTACTGCACCCGCATGCCATCATGGAGGTTGATTATTGAAGTTAGCACTAACACAAGTTGGATGGTCCATTTTCACTGTAGCACATGATTTGCAATGCTCTATTATTGTCAAAAAGAATGGACTTCTACAACTTCTGCTGACTTCTGTAAGCAAAGGACAGTTTCGCATGTCTTCTGGGTCTATTTCAAGTGAGCTCAAGTGCTTAGGAGAACGTTACACCCCTGTATCATTTGCACGCATTAAGCATTCTTAATATGGTCAATTTTCAATAGCTCTAATTCCTGGAGTGCTAGAGTGAGACTACAGCCAATATATATTTCATGATGTCATGAACCTATACAATGATTTTAATAACAAACATATGTCTACACTCAATCGTGGTAAATCAAAGGGAATTTAAAAATGTATGTAATAACTATGGTAATTATTCCCTTTGCATCTTTAATTCTGAATGACTCAGCCTCTCTGTGATGATCTTATACCTGGACACCTATATTGTCCATCAGTACAATTCATTTTGAAATGTTCTTCTTTGTTGTTTTATCTTATTTGGATGTTTACTAAATTTCACTGATCCCCGTCCCAACTTATTTGAGACGTGTTGGATTTATCAAATTAGAAATGAGTACATATGTCCCCCAAAACAATATTTTTTCTCGGTTTTAACACTTAATATGTTGTCTTTTCACTATTCTCCATCTAATGAATAGATTGAATGTTTTGAAAATGATAGCATTTTGATTTTATTCACTGTTTACCAAACGTCCCAACTTCACCGGAGTTGGGGTTTGTAGTATGTATGTAGTATGTTTCTGATGTTGCATCTTCTTTATAGCAAAGGAAACAGATTATGAATGGTGTACTGTCAGTGGGGTATCACTTGTCTTCTGTATTGTAAGTTACTTTGGATAACAGTTGAGTGTCTTCTATGCAATGTAATGTAATAGGCCTAATGGGTGGAATTCTAGAACTCTAGATTTGAGTTCTAGAACTTTGCACAACAAGAGCAGTCAGCCATGATGACCACCTGCCCCCCTTGCTTATGCTAGATGTAGCCCTATGTGAAGTTGTATGTTTGGCACCACCTGCAGGTAACCCAAAACAGTGTGGGTACGAACAAATAAATAGACAGACAGGGCTCTGACCATGGGTCATATTTGCCAAAGTTTGAATGGAAGTGGATGGAGAGAGTCAAGCTAAATCCTCATCCTGCTTGACGTGTGCTCTAGATTTCACATAGGCTACTCTATTACCGATAGCAGTGAATGTTAAAGATTTCGTTTGGCGTGGGCAGACCGTTCATTTTCAGCAAACGGCAAAAGTTACTTCAGGCTTTCTGCGAGGCTGGAGGGCTGAAGTCAGGCAGCCAGGCCATGGCTGAAGTGGCCGACCAGGGGTGTGGTTCAGGGCAGGGGGTCAAGTGGGACTGGGTCACCTGTCACTCACAAATTGCTCGATAATCACACCGTTGGTTGGCCCTTGACGTGTCTTATTGTCACACATTAAATTGCCCTTTTCTAAAGTGTTTCCACATTTTTAACTTTTTGGGCCCCATTCAAGTGTCCAGAAGGGTCAGAGACTCTCTCCTGCAATACCTGGCCCAACTCTCCTTCCACCTAAAGTGCCAGGTAATATGCATGAACGGCATGACATGTTCCATGTGCGTTACTCGCTTTTTGGGGGGCAAAACATTGGGGGGAAAGGCAATGCAAGTCAATTGGTGGTGTTGGGAAAGAATACATGAAAGGCAAGGACCTGTAGACTTGTAGCATGGACTGTGTTCATTTAGGCTAGCCGATGTAGCATGTAAGTTAATGAGACATTCGGTTTGCTTTCCCCCACAAAGGGGCGTAAAGCACATTCACAAGCAAAGTACCCGGATGGCCTTGCGTATAGGTTACAGCAGGTGGCTGCAGTTGTAAACAGAACTGGCAGCAAGAGTGTACAATGAAGAATGCTTTTATTGAATGATAAGAAAGATGCCTGCATCAATCAGTGGAAATACATTGCACAGTAATAAATGGTCAAAAACAACAATAGTCAAAATAATAGTCAACAATAAAAAGTTAATAGCAAATAAAAAGTCATGTAAATGGTAAATACATTTCACAGTATGAAAAAGCATATTTGAAAACACAATCCAGTCCAAACTCCATGATGACAAAATACTAAATAAACTTTTTTTTTTTTTTTTAATAAATAACGTTTTTAAATAAAGTAATGATAAATACTACAAAATAAATAACTTTTTTTTTAAATAACGTTTTTAAATAAAGTAATGATAAATAATACAAAATAAATAATTTTCTGTTGAAAATGTAATCTTGACCATCTCACAAGTAAAAAGGATCATAAAGCTAACCAGGATCTCCTGATTTCACCATTTTAAAGAGAACTTAAATAACAATAATAACAATGAAAATGGCATATCTATTGCTGCTGACCCATGATTCACTCAATAAATATCGTAAATAAAGATCATAAATAAATATCGTAAATAAAGAGAAATATCAAAATCAGTATGATATGTCAAACTGTATGTTTTTTTTTAAAATAAATACATTATTTCAATAAATATTAACACTTTTTTTCAAACAACACACTTTTCACACCTTATATAAAGTAAACTTGTCTCATATCTCTGAAAAAAAAGAAAAAAAGAATCGACCTCTGAAGAATCACTTGAAGCTAAGAAACCGTGTACGGTATACATCACGGTAAACTATCTCAAGATCCATTGACAAAACTACCACAGACTGTGGTTGGTGCCTGTGTGTTTAGATGTGAATGCTGGCCAGGTGGTTGACTCTCCTCAGGTGGTTTCTGACTTCCTTCCTCACCAGCTCCCAGGCTTTCACCTTGTCCTCCTGAGGTCAGAAAGAGTTGAAGGAAAGTTATTTAATTTGCTTTTTCAGATCAGCGGTACATTACATTTAACAAACACATTAACAAACAAAACTACTAGTAATTCTGCTAAATATTATTTCTTGTCGAAAAAATACACAGATATTAACAATATTATATTACCTAATAATAATCTAACTGATAACCTTTTACTGAAACATGTTGTAGAAATGCTGTCTAATGTCAAACCGCCCTTTCGCTTTCTGTCTGTCTGACAGTGTGTGTGCATATGAATGTGTGACCATGTGTGACCATGTGCGATAGACAAGACGACCACCAAATGTCAGCTCACCATTTTCTCCACAGTTTCGTTTCTCAGCTTCTTGAAGTAGAGGTGCAGCCTCCTGCTCTTCTTGTGCTTAGAGTGCACCTGTAGGGGGAGACAAAGGGTAAATTAATGCTGACGTTAACATATGATAGAATTCCAAGTTGGTACTAAAGTGACTAGTGTGACGGAGGTCATCTTGCACCTGTTCACCCCCCTCGGGGATCGAACGCGCGACCTCGTCAACTACAACGGTTCGGCAATGGGAGACACAGTACGATACCGCTGGGCCAAGAGACTAGTCTCTCGGCCCAACGGCACGAGACTGTATGAGGCTATCGGAGGGAGGTTTTTTACCAACGTTCCACGCCAACTCTGTGCTAGTTAGCCTCCGTTACACTAGGCCTGTAGCAGTGTTGAAGAGTACCGTAACTGATTACATGTATACAAGATTGCAGTAGGCTGCTCAGGGTAAAAACTATGGGTGACTGTATTGCGTTACAGTTACCGCTTCAGAAGGTGGCAATCAGAATCCAGTTAATTCTAAACTAAATGGATTAAGGAGTTACTTTCTTGTTTGACATGTTAAGATACCTTCTATTATTTGATTACTCCACACATTGTCAGAAACCCAAACGGAATATGCAATAAGGGCTTCTATGTATGCCATGCTAATCTTGATGATGTCAGTGATTCATATTGGACCCAGTGGCAGAAGTGCATGGACAAAAAGTGCATTCTCCATGGAATCCAAAATTGCATTCTCCTTGGAATCCAAAATTGCATTGTTCTTGGAATCCAAAATTGCATTGTTCTTAGAGAATCTGTACTGAACATTCTGTAAGTTAGTGAGCATTCTGGTGTCCTCACAAGCAGAGCCTTTCCACCACTCATGTACTCAAGTCAAGTCAAGTCAAGTCAAGTCAAGTAGGTTTTATTGTCAATTTCTTTACATGCACTGGTCATACAAAGAATTTGAAATTACATTTCTTGCTTTCCCATACAGACATAGACTAATTAAGGTAAGGACATAGACAGTATAGACATAGACAGTACTTATACATGGACTTAAGACAGTATGGACATAGACAGTGCTCATACAGACATTTAAAGTGCAAGACTGGACAACAGAAGACTTGTAGAGGACATACATTAAGAGGTATTTGTTGTGTTTTTGTGCTTTTCCTAAAAAAAGTCCTTTATAGCGTTCTGACATGGTAATAGTAGCATTTTGAAGAAAATAAATATAAAAAGGTCTGTCAAGTACACCAGCAGCAGTGTGTGTGTGTGTGTGTGTGTGTGTGTGTGTGTGTGTGTGTGTGTGTGTGTGTGTGTGTGTGTGTGTGTGTGTGTGTGTTTAGTGGAGGGAGAGAGTGGGGTGTGTGTGTGTGTGTGTGTGTGTGTGTGTGTGTGTGTGTGTGTGTGTGTGTGTCTGTGTGTGTGTGTGTGTCAGTGTGTGTATGTTTGGGTTTAGTGCAGAAAGTGCAGTGTGCTTGTGTGTGTGTGTGTGTGTGTGTGTGTGTGTGTGTGTGTGTGTGTGTGTGTGTGTGTGTGTGTGTGTGTGTGTGTGTGTGTGTGTGTGTGTGTGTGCATGTTTTGAGTTAGTGCAGGTTGAAAGTTCAGTCACAAGTATAGTAGTGCAGGTGGAATGTTCAGTCGCAGATATGGTGGTGGGGGATGGGGGGGGGGTTGTCAGTGGCCTTGCTGGCTGGAGGCTGACAGTGGGGGGGGGGGGGGGGGTTGTCAGTGGCCTTGCTGGCTAGAGGCTGACAGTGGAGGGAGAGTGGGTTGAGTGTTCAGCATCTTGATCGCTTGGTGCATTGTGCTGCTCGCCAGCCGGGTGGTACGGGAACGGAGGCGCCTGTACCTCTTTCCAGAGGGGTACAGGGGCCTCCGTTCCCGTACCGGAGGCGCCTGTACCCCTCTGGACACCTCTCTACTCACACCTAAGTATGCTCCTTAAATCTACCTTGACATTGAATACATCCCCAAATGTATGTATTCCAGTACTCACACATCATATAGGAGTGTTTTCCTAAATCTACACTGACATTGTTGTTGTGTTCTTTTTAGGGATGCACGATGTGAAAAATTTCGGCCGATACCGATATCCGATATTGATATTGCGGTTTTGGCCGATAACCGATATTAACCGATACCGATGTTTTTTTTTTTTATTTTTTTTAAGAGATAACATTTAATACAGACTGACAATGATGTAAACAAACAGAATTTTTGAATGTCCTCTTATTTCCAAAAACACTTTTTAACTCCCTGGGATAAAATTAGATTAAAAATAGAGACAAACTAGAAGACAAACAATGAAATTCACGGTCAAGTCCAATCTTTTAGAACAGTAACATATGAAAAAAACATCGGCTTTAACATCGGCCCAGTTTTATCCATCGGACCGATGTCCGATGTGTTGAGAAATGTCAAATATCGGCCGATACCGATACATCTGGCCGATACATCGTGCATCCCTAGTTCTTGTGCTGACACCTGAGTGTGTTCTCTAAATCTACATTGGCATTGAGAATGTGTTCTTACTCACACATGAGAGCGTTCCCTCCAACTGTGTGTCCAGAGTGCTCATGAAGTCCTTCACCTCCTTCTCCTCCCACTGCAGCACCTCCTCTCCCACCTCCTTACTCTCCTCCTTACTCCCCTCCTCTTCCTCCTCCAGCTCCTCCAGGGCTCCGTCCATCAGCTCTGACACCTCCTGCAGCACCTGGGCTACGAACCAGGTGAGTCTCTCAGGCTGCAGGTAGAACACAGGTGAGGGTGGGGGTTAGAATATCTTTATGACATTACACTACATATAATTAGACTGCACAGGTGAGGGTGGGGTTAGAATATCTTTATGACATTACACTGGCAGCCATGTAGATTCAGATTTCTCTCTCTCCCCCTTGTGTTTGTGCGTGTGTGTGTATACTGTACAGGAGCCGCAAGCAAACTAAAAGCGTTTTCTCTACGGAAATGCAGTCTAGTTAGACTGGCTATTGTGGGATTTCAGAAAGTCAAAGAATGCGCGCACATCAGTGGCACAGGTGCTGGACCAAACATACGACAACTGAAAAGAAAATAAAGGTCCGCAACACTGTTAAATGCTCCCAAAGATTTAATGGCACAACGTTTTGGAATAATCATCCTTCATCACAGTGCAACGATGGGATTTTCAACCAGTGGACTTTTTGTGTCCAAAGCATGTGTATACCTTGTTAACCATTATATCTGTATTCCTCCATAACCAGCTGCCCCATATCACCATAAATCAAAACTTCTGGGAAATTTGCATATCATGTTAAATACATGTCGTTACAGTGCAATCCCAGAATTTACATGATCATTATGATAGACCTACAAGTCTTTGTTTTTTGTTTTTTTTCCTACTGGTCTATTTGTATGATGGTAAAAAAAAGACTGACCTTATCTAATTTTTCTAATAGTTTTTTCTATTAGTCACTCATTTGAATCAATCAACTGTTTTTTTGTTTGTTTGTATTTTGGTATGTTTCTACCTCTGATTTCTTTGCCAGCGTGTACAGGTCCTCAGGGAAATGGACTGGACTGATGTCCTCAGTAACTTCTCCACCCTGGCAAGACAGAAGTTTCAATTAAAGTTGACATTGAACATTGCATACCAAAGGCAAAACATTTACTGATAATTATTAATAATTATTAAATTAATTAATTAAAATAATGGATTTTGTTGTGTGTTAAGAGATTAGTATTGTTCATTCTCTAGCCCACAAATGTATTTGTCTACCATTTGCATTTTTTTTATATATAAAAAAATGTTGATGAACACAAAACAATTCAAGGTTTAATTGAGTCACTTACCATCTGGTCCAGTAAAGCCAGGCATTTCCTGCTGTACTGTTGAAATTTGTGCTGCATCCACGGACAACCTTGGGTCAGATGCAGAGAGAGCATCAAAAAGGAACACAAGCTCAGAAATGCCTTCATATTGATATCCTGACTTCAATTACTGACAAAAATCCAACTTAAAACACAATGCAATAGCGCTGCAGAGCTTTAGATATAGTTCAGATTGTGTTCTACTGAGTTGTACTGACATGGTATGAGTTGGTGCAGGTTTTATACTCACAATATCGAAATGTTCACCTGCTAGGTAAGAAAAGCCTCGATTCACTTTCCATACATACCTGTTGCCAGGTGAGGCGCTACGCGCTCCCTCGCCCTGGACTTCCCCAGGCTGTGGCATGTGCGTTTGCAACGTCAGCTCATTCACCATACGTGTCTGGAAGTGAATTAATGGTAATCACACTGATTAATTTAACAATAACAAGCCCATGATGTAATATGAAGCCTATTGATGTTTTATCGAAAATGCTGACCAGAAAAGTATGGGCCTCGGTAAAATTACGCACATAGGACACCGTCCAAGCAATCGCCAAATGTATTTTAGCAACAGCAAGACATCATAATGCAATAATCACGTATAGTTTACATTTTCGTGGCATTAGTCAGCCTGATTCAATGGCCTAAATCAGAGGATGCGGTTGGAGACGGTGACAGGTGGGATTTCTATTTGAATTTCTGACGAATAGTAGGCCTACGTGGTGCGATATTCTTCAATGCATTAATTAGATAGGCCTATGCGCCCAAAACACTAAATCCAGACAGAAAGGGACAGGCATTATTGCAAAATCGACCATAGTTCAACCAATATCCTGTGAAAAACCAGTCTTGCGAAAATACTTCCTTGGAAAGTTGTTTACAAATCCTTTCATGACGAATGAAGGACTTGTGTCATGCGCAACGTGATAGGCCTAGACGACTTAGAGTGGGCTGGACTTCCTCATTGTTATCCCAAGAAAATAGAAATTGAAAGTGATTGTGTGACGAAATGTTGCAAATGGAGACACACCATTTAGCTTACTTAAATGACGTCATTAATTTAAAATGATTGTTTATTTCACTGTAGGTTAGAGCATTGTATCATTATAGGCCTATTTACAACCCATCTGAGATAAAAAGCGTGAAAGAAAGCGTGAAAGCCCATTGGGAAACTCCAACTCCCATTGTCATTGTGACACAGCACTCCACAGCACACAACGAAATTGCATTTATGCCTCACCCGTGCAAGGGGGCAGCCCCCAATGGAGCAGTGCGGTGGGACGGTACCATGCTCAGGGTACCTCAGTCATGGAGGAGGATGGGGGAGAGCACTGGTTGATTACTCCCCCCACCAACCTGGCGGGTCGGGAGTCGGACCGGCAACCTCTGGGATGCAAGTCTGACGCCCTAACCACTCACCCATGACTGCCCTATAAATAGGTAATAACACTACAATGACAGGTGACTCAACATGAAGTGAGAACCTTGTCTACAATTTCTCTGAGCTATTTAAATGGACTTTATTTGATACCATCCCCTGTCACATAGATCATTGCTAAATATGCCTATTGCTATTGACATTTTAACAGGCTACCTAGACCCAAACTTATGTCTGGTCTGTAAGGCACAGCATAAAGCCAGGTAAAGTGGGACATTTTTCAAATCAAATGTTGTTTAAACTAGCCTATCTAAATGTATAAGAAGAATGTTTCAGATATGTGCATTCCCCATAAACACACACACACACACACACACACACACACACACACACACACACACACACACACACACACACACACACACACACACACACACACACACACACACACATTATATATAGGCCTATATATAGTATAATTGAAATGATAAGAGTTGGGAGTAGTTTATTTGTCCAATAACCCCTACAGTGCTGGTTACAGGACAACATTGGGTATAAATCTACTAGAATAGGGAAGGCCTAGGCCTATTTATTCACTAAACTCTATTAAAGGTACACTCTGTGAGATTTGTTGTTGTTTATTTCCACAATTCATGCTGCCCATTCACTAATGTTACCTTTTTCATGAATACTTACTACCGCCATCAAATTCTTAGTATTAATTATGACTGGAAAAATTGCACTTTTCATACATGAAAAGGGGGATCTTCTCCATGGTCCGCTATTTTGAATTTCCAGAAATAGCCATTTTTAGCTGCAAAAATGACTGTACTTGGACCATACTAGAAAATATTAGTTTATTACTTCGTAAACGTTCATGTAAAGATCAAATTTGGCCATAGGCACCCCAGTTTCAATGAGCAGCATAGTTGCAGTACCTTTTTTGACCATTTATGATGAGTCTGTATTGCTGCTCATTGAAACTGTACTACACATTGCCAAATTTGACCTTTTCGCGAGGAATAAACTAATATGACCATAGTACAGTAGCCTACGTTTTTCTGCTAAAAATATCTGTTTCTGGACATTTAAGACGAACATAGAGAAGGTCCACCTTTTCATGTATGAAGAGTGTAATTTTCTCCGTCATAATAATACATTCTTGGTGGTGGTATGTGTAAAAAAAAAAAAAAAAAAAAAGGCAACATACTATGTGAATAGACAGCATGAATTCTGGAAGTAAACTACAAAAAATATTACACAGTTCCATTGTGTCAGAGAGTGATTATCCATGGTGTAGGCCAGGGGTTCTCAAACTTTGTTTGGCTTTGAGGGCCTCTAATGATGTAGGACATTTTTCAAAGATCCCCACCTTGCACCACAAATTAGCCAACATTTACCACAATCTATTTAGGTTGTCATTTTAATGCAAAAGGGATTCTCCTTAGCCCACCTTGAGGACCACTGGTGTGGGCCTTACCAATTAGGAATAACACAAATAGCCCGCACACCTGTGTTATAGGCCTGAATATTAAATTAGGCTGTTCTTTTTTCAACCACAAGGTGGCCTACCAGGCTTTGAAGTTACGTAGCAACATAAACATGCCATCTTTTAAGTTTCCATCCTTTTATAGTTGTAACACCACATATGGCCACATCCACTGAATACCACCCTGGCAAAAATAATTATGAATAACTTAATATTGTAATTTGTAAATTAACTAGAGGATATGTGTAGACCTGAAGCAAAAAGTTATCTTGTTTTTGGAAGTTGAAGTAGGCCTACACTCTTCGCAAAGGTTAAAATAGCTTTAAAAGGTTTGTAAAGCTATTTTAATTCTCTTTGTGGTGGGATGTTCAGGCCCTGATTAAGATGGCACGGGTCCCCAAGGCTACAGGTTGCAATAGGCCCCCACAGAAAAAATAATAAAATAAAAATACCGGTAATGACAATTAAAAAAAAAAAAGTCTGCCAACTAGGCTACATTGAGAGGAGTATTAACAAGAGATGATTTTTCATTACGGCATCAGCAATTGTTTTCTCCACTTTGACCAATCAGGGGGGTGCTGGCTGGTGGGGGCTCCTAGGCAGCCAGGTAGGCTGTTTGTTAACCTGGCCCTGGAGATAACGTAGGCCTATGGCTTACCTGGCCAGATGACACAGTCACCAACTAAATGTAGCTACACAGTCTCATATTACAAATGGTAGGCCTACGTTTAGCAATAGGACTACTTATTATGGCAAAACATTTTTTTGTCATCATCAGCATTATTTCTCTACACAACACAGCGCTCGCAGGGGAAACACCTGACTCGGTGGTACCCTATCCTGCGCAAACATTACGCAATGTGTGTATTCTCCAAATAGAACATCGTGAACCATCGGAAGACTCCCAAGATGCTCCGCGGCTCTAGCGGAGCAAAATGCAACAACAACTTTGGCTGCCGAGCGAGTCCTTGCTCTTTAGCTAATTTAATCTGCTTCGAGGATATGTCTTCAGGTGACAACGTCCTTGTCGTCTTCGCAATGTTCAAATGGATCATAGTATGCCTGTGACATAAGACGTGAAGTTGTTACCAAGTTCCCTCAGCCTTGTTCAGTCTCTGTCAAACATCAAAACAAGGTAAGGAATCCCGACGACGCTGCTGTTTTGCTTTGATGGCCTTTCGCGTAGCAGGATGACAATTGCTCCCCCCTAATTGGTCGTTTAATGTGTTGTCCTTATAACACGTCAATTATTGCTGAATGTATTTTCCCAAGTAGACGTGTATGTCATATCTGTCCACGGTGCAGTAGTAGTGGCAAACAAAAACTTTGCTAACGTTAGCTAGCTGGTTGGCTAATTGCCTGAAATGGATGTGTGAAGTTGGACAATGGTGCTGTCAAATGATGGTGCATAGTTCTATAGGTTCTATAGGTCCTTTGTTGTTAACTGAAATAAGGACAATGAACACGCATTGCACATGATATAATACGGTTTAAGTAAAATACTAGAAGTAGGCTAGTGGTAGCCTATGCAATACAATACTGAAGTTGAGTTCTAGCTCACAACGTTTTGGGAAAGCTATATACTACTCATTTCTTCAAATAGCACAGGACATTTTATAGTTCTGTGATGGCAAACCTTGGTGGTCTAGTTCTACAGCTGGATATGTTACTGAATCTCGTTACGCTTGTCCTAGAGAATAACTCACATGATGACAAGCCAATAAGGCAGACCCCTCACAGAGAATATTTGTCCCGCATCACAGCTCGCAGTGCTGCCTTTGTTTTGTATCTAAAAATCAATTAACAATAATATGTTGTTGTAAGTGTTGATTTGCCATCGGGTTGGTTTGCCCACCCACCGTTATCTCAGTACTCTGTTACTTAATTGCGAAAGCACTGGGGACTGTCTTCAACTTTATCTGTCTCTACCGTCAGACAGGCGTGACCACTTAGTTCTAACTTTAAATCTGGGATCCAATAAGGAAGTCTGCTTGTGTCACAGTCATCTGTCACTGGCTGTGATCGCTTCTCGTCTCTTCTCTTCTCTTCCTCTCCCGCAAAGTGGTTGAGCAGGAACAAAGTGTGAAACTGCCCGCTGCGATCTAGCTGACTATTTGGACACAGTCGTGGTTTTGCGATGCAAGCAGCAACAGTTATTTTGCAAGCTCAACTGTGACAGCACTGTCACGAATGGGAACTACCCCTTGATGCTTCACCCTTGTAAGTAGGCTCGGGTTGACGGGTTGACAGTGGAAGTTGACATCGTTATGTCGGTCGCCCTAAGTTACCTGGAGCGACAGATCTAGGAAGACCCGTTCTCTTCTCTTATGTAATAGAACCTGACCTGCTGTTGTTGGTCACTGTGTGTTGTCGGGATTTTCAGTTTCTCTCCCTTGTTGTTTAGAGGAAGTGATGCTTTCTTTCACTGTGTTTCTTTCTGACAGTTTAGCTGTCATGTTGGAGTAGACACCACCGGAGCTGAGCAGCAGTCATGCTGGCGACCCAGACGGCAGAGACGGGCCCGGACGCTAAAGATGTCAAGCAGGTGAGTGTTTGGTTTGGTGGCTAATCCTGTCACTGTTACTTTGTTACTCCTCTCCCCCTCGCTGTTTGTATTGTAAATCATGAATGGAACACTGACTATTGTGTGAAACAATGTAATGTCATCGTTGTGTGAATTGGGGACATACACAGACATAACTTACAGTAGATAGCATAGAGACAACTCTCTGAGATGAAAAGTGATTAGGGCTTTATGAATGGGCCATTGAGAAATGAGGTTTGAGAGGAAGGGGTGATTAAGTATACATGGATTCACCGTGTTTATCAACATGGTATTGTGAGGAAGGGCAAGACACTGGCAGCCAACCACGTGAGCTAATTTGTTGACCGACAGCAGTTTCCAGCAATCAGAGGTGGAGTTGTGCGCAGCTAGTTTCGCGCAGTCAGGGGAAAACAAAAATTTAGAACCCATGTATAACTGGTCCATGATCAGGAATGAAACAGTGTGCCCCTCTGTACTCTCTTACTGACTGGTACTTTTTGGCAGTGAATCCACAACTGTTCCTAAGTGCTCTGGGGGAAAAATGTCTGATAATTGTGGTGTAATGTGATTGAAGGTGGAAGAGAGAAGTAAGGGTGGTGTATTAATTTAGTCTTATTGTATTTTTGTCTTTCCTGCAAATTAATTTATTTTGAAGCTTCCCTGACTGTCAACTGTAAATGTGTGCTGTGGTCTTGTGGTCTGTCTGGATGCCTGGCAGCATAATTTGAGTGGAATCTTACCATGCATGTTAAAAACCCCACACACACACACACACACACACACACACACACACACACACACACACACACACACACACACACACACACACACACACACACACACACACAGTTTCTTTCTTTTTCTCAGACACTATGTCTGTTTCACACACACACAGACACAGATCAAAATGAGCACACGCTCAAAAGCATGTACTCTATCATATACACAAGGCGTCCATTTTTAGCATAAAAAGGTCCCTTTTTCCCCTTCACAAGCTTGTCAGCGAGAGGGGTGGGGGGGTGGGGGGCTGCCAAGATGGAGTTCACATGATTACAGGTCAAAGAGTTCCATTCTGGAATGTTCTACTGTCTGAACTGAACAGTGGCTGAGACTCTTGCCACTATGCTAGCCCGTGAGCCAGTGGGGTTCACTGGTACCACTTGGGGGGGCAAATTCTCACTATATTTTTCTGAAAGCTATGTGTCTCTGGAGTATATTCATGTATGATAGCAAGCTGGATCTCATAGCTTTGTGGTTTTACAGCCTCTTTAGTAAATACACCATTTGAAGAAAGAAATTAAAATCGCCTAAATGAAAATGTCTCTTAAGCCACTTCTGGCTGTTATATTAGCCTTCTGGAGTGGTTTAAATACCATCATTAATTCAGATAAATATTCTACTTCATAGTTCCATCATCAGAATAACCATTTTAATTAATATGTTGAAATAAAATATTATAATATGGCAATTTATGCTGCCGATCATACATAATTGCATCACTTCTAATAATGTCAATAGCTTATGGTACAGGTGGTATGGCAAATTCTCACTATATTTTCCTGAAACCCAAGTGTCTCTGGAGTATACCTCTGTATGATAGCAAGTTGCATCTCATAGCCTTTTGATTTCACAGCCTTTCAAAGATTAAGGGGAAAAAACGATTTTCTAAAAAGTGACTATTTTTTAGTTGAACCACTAACAACAAGCCATAGAAGCTCCTAATCATCATCAGTGATATTTCTAATGTCGCCCTTAATGTTGACAGATATTCACTTCATGAAAATTCTGCATACCATAGCTGATAAGTTTTAGCCCATTTTCCAATAATTAAAAAGGAGTCACATACTGCACAAGGAGTCACATACTGCAGTCACATGTTTTAAAATAAAATATGTAATTTGCTATTAATAGCTTATGGTACAGTTGGTTAGGCAAATTGCCACTATATCTTTCTGAAAGGTATTTCTGGAGTATATTGCTGTATGACTGTAAGTCTGGGCATTACATTAGCTTGTTGGAGGGTGGAGTCACAACTTCAAACAAATGTTTCACATCATTCAAATAGACACCATACAAATAGTCACCATTCAAATAGAGAATTTTGTTAGTAGTTCAGTGGTTTTGAACATTAATATCATTCTGTATTTCATTTAGTGAGTTGATGGGGAATGTAGTTTACATATTGTTGTCATAAAATTCAATAAGTCCAAGTCATTGCCATGTAAGCTACCATAAAAAGCAGCAGTGTTTTATTGTCAATACTACAAACCCAGTTACAAAAAAGGTGAGGCGCTTGAATTCTTAATAAATTCAAACCACACATACCGTACATTATACACTGATTTCTGTGTTTATTTGTGTTGAAGTATACACAGTACATTTTTACACTTAAATAGAGTCAATCTCAAACCCCAGTGTTCAAATGTATTCCTGCACAGGCATTACTTGACACCAAAAGAGCAACATTTAACTCTGATTCAGAATTCTTTCTGAGTGTAGAGGGACACTCCATGAATAGTATATTCAGCAGTTTATATTTCATGGGACTTAATTTACACTGCTGTCTGTGCTTATTTCTGTAAAACTAAAGCATTTATTCCGACAGGGACTGTAACCAATACCCTGTCAATAACTTTGTCACTTTGGATAAAAGTGTTAACTAAGTGTAATTGTACCGAAAGGGAGATGCCCAACCTCTGACCTTTTGTGGTTGTAAACTGAAGCTCTGACGGCTACACTAAAGAGCCACACTCATTGGCATGGCAGTCAGAACACAGGCACAACTTACAACATTACTTCACCCACAACCCATTACTCCACCCATTACTCCATCACACTGCCTTCCCCTTCGGGAAGCACACCCATGGTGAAGCACACTGGGCAGCTGACCATCATCATTCTTCGCTCATCCAGTGTGCCCCATCATCTATGCTTCACCCATCACTGGGGTCCCTCACACTGGAGTCACCAATCCTGGGGGTTCCTCACATAGAATTGTGGCTCACACAATGGGTATGCTTCTGATGGCCTCATGGTAGCCATCCCACTTCTGACACCATTTGTAGCAAAGAGGAGTAGAGTTGCCCAGGCAAGACTGAAACCTAGACCGCCTGGGGTGGTAAACTGGGCCTCTGATCGCTACACTTAGGAGCCAGGGTCATTAATGTGACAGTCAGAACACACCCACAACCCTAGTGATGGTTACGCCATCACAGTAATGTAATGCAATGTAACCAGTGATGGGCAAAATCGACTTACTAGTTACAATGCAGTGCCATATAAATTACTAGTTTTTTCCTTTCCACTTCAGCCAGGTGATTGGCTGGTTGAAAAATCCCCTGGTTGAATGAAGCCCTTTTTCCATCAACAAGATGATTCACTTTAATGTGATGTGCATCAAGAAGTTAGTGCGACACATATGATGCAAAAGTCTTTAGATCGCTCTACTGCTCTGAGAAACAGATATATATATATATTTAGGCAATGTTTTTAGAATTTTAGCTTTTATTACTGAAGTAGCCTATTTAGTCACAAATGTCAATTGAATTTGAACATTTGCCTTGAAACAGTATTACTTCAAAATATTTGGAAATTCCTCAACAAGCCTTTGAACAAATTGATGGTTGGGCCCAACTTGTAGGGCACCTTAGCCTACACACCATTTCAGACCTGCTCATAACAGTTCAGTGCATTTCATTTGCAGAGCAGAACTTTCAATGCCCAAAGCATTGATCTCGAGACATGTTGAGAAACGAAAGATAAAAAAATAAATCAGATAGCAGTTTGAGAATGCACAAAGAAAAACACCTTAACCAAAGTAAGATCCATGAAGAAATATATACTAACCAGACTAGAGTCTAGTGTGGATGAGCTTGACTGGACTGATCAGAGTCCTGACCTCAACCCTTGGAATGATAGAGCGGTGACAACCAGGCAGTCTAACATCATCATTACTAGTACTTTATATGACCTCACAAATGAGTTCCTGGTCCTGGTTATGCAAATAGGAAATCATGTATCTATTTCGTATTTTACTGAAAATGGCGTTTATATTGTATACCAAATGTAGAGTATCAAGGTTTACCAGGGTATCACAGGAAGGCAAAATGTGCAGGATAATAATAAGTCACCAGTACACGCAGCCAGATGAGAAGTGAATGTGTGTGCAGAATAGAGCCCACTCAACCCAGTCAATCAGGTTCATGTCCTTAGGTGTAAAATGTGGCCCTGTGATAACGATCTCTGATACCTGTCTCTCGTGCCAATGGGAGGAAGATGTCTGCAGCTGAAGAAGGCCCCTTTGGTGAAAATGGAGGTGATGGTTGAAGAGGAGCATGTTCAGGGTCCTCCTTTCAGCTATTGTTGCGTCTCCAGATGTGCACCATGTATCTCCTCTCATCATGGCGGCGCTCGAATGAGCAGCAACCTGAGAGTACTTGTACAGTGTATTCTTAAACACAATTTCGTTGTCAAAACTCGTTTTGGTCAATGACAAATAAAAACTGTGCACCAGTGATACTGACCACAACCTCTGATATTAGGTCTCCCATTCTGACAAACTGCCATAGTAGTTTAACAGGCCAGGCCACACACCCACCCTCAGCAGTTAATCTCCACTCCCACATTCTCCTGGTAGGCAATGTGTCATAGCATTGACAATGTCACAGTTTGTTTACTGTACTATGAAGAGGGCATTAAAATCTGATGAACCAGTTTTTGTTTTACTGATGCCAGGTAAAGTCAGAAAATATAACCATCTTCAAGAATCTATAAATTTGCATATTCTGGAAGGGGCACAGTATTAGATTATCATTTGTTATCTTGTAAATGTATCTGAGATTAAAGTATATTTAAGAACGTTGTCAGGTTAATTGTGGGCTATATACATTTGTTCTGATTTGTTAATTCAATCAAATGGTTTTGGAGAGAAAAGAAACATATCACATGTCAATGTATTGTCTACGAACCTATTTCCATGCAATGCTACTTTCATATTAGAGAATAGGTACATAATTGTACTTCTATTTGTTCGGACAGAAGTGAATTCATTTTTATTTTTTTCATTTTAATTTCATTAATCATATAATGTGTTGGATTGCACTACAAAAGTATAACTATTTCTAATTTATACCCATATGGCTTTATTCTTACTTCAGCTCACTGGTGAAAAATGTACATGAATTCACAACACTATAGATTATGACACCATGTATCTACAGTATGTGGCTCCGACATTTTTAATTATTAGAAAATGGGCTAAAACTAATCAGCTATGGTATGCAGAATTTTCATGTAGTGGATATCTGTCAACAATAAGGACAACATTAGAAATATTATTGATGATGCTTGGGACCTTCTATGGCTTGTTGTTAGTGGTTCAACTGAAAAATAGTCTTTTAGAAAATCGTTTTTTCCCTTTATCTTTGAAAGACTGTGAAATCAAAAGGCTATGAGATGCAACTTTCTATCATACAGAGGTATACTCCAGAGACACATGGGTTTCAAGGAAATGTAGTGAGAATTTGCCATACCACCTGTACCAAAAGCTATTGACATTATTAGAAGTGATGCAATTATGTATGGTCGGGAGCATAAATTGCCACATTATAATATTTTATTTCAACATATTAATTAAAATGGTCATTCTGATGGTGGAACTATGAAGTAGAATATTTATCTGAATTAATAATGGTATTTAAACCACTCCAGAAGGCTGATATAACAGCCAGAAGTGGCTTAAGAGACATTTTAATTTAGGCGATTTTCATTTTTTTTCTTCAAATGGTGTATTTACTAAAGAGGCTGTAAAACCACAAAGCTATGAGATCCAGCTTGCTATCATACATGAATATACTCCAGAGACACATAGCTTTCAGAAAAATATAGTGAGAATTTGCCCCCCCAAGTGGTACCAACAACCCTCTTTTTGGGCTCTCGGCTCACGGGCTATGCCTTTTATTACATGAGCCTATGCATTTTTACTACACAGTTAATGTATGTCACTTTGCCCATTATGGGCCAGTGATATGACACCATTACACAGTGGGGTGTCATGTGCAAACTTGCGTAAGGCGGCCGGCAGACACACCAACCTTTTCCCCTTGAAAAAAAAAACCTAACACAGGAACATGGTCAAATATGTGTATGTCTTAAGTTATGTCAAATGTATGCAACAGGGTCAAGGGTGGATTACTGCACGGGCCTATCGGGCCCAGGCCCAGGGGCCCAAGAGTCAAGGGGGCCCTGAAGCCCAAGCCTCTATATTCCCATTCTCATATTGCGTTGAAAGCACACTTTTACTAACTATGTCTTCATATTGTCTCGGGATAAAATCCTGAACCCCGAACAATATAAATGTTTTGATAAAGGAATCATACCCATAGAGGGGGGCCTTTGTTGCCGTGTTGCCCAGGGGCCCACAGACTCATGATCCGTCCCTGAACAGGGTGGAGGATGGAGTGACCATCACTAAGGTTGTGGGTGTGTTCTGACTGTCACGCCAACGAGCCTGGCTCTCTGGCGTAGCGGTCAGAGCCCCAGTTTACTACCCCAGAAGGTTCGAGTCCGGGCTGGGCAACTCTACTCCCCTTCGCTATAAATTTGCTGTGATGCAGCAATTCTCAACTGAACTGTGGCTTTGAAATGCAATGCAATGCTTGCTACAGTTTATCCTGGATTCACCATCGTCATTACATTTTATTGATTGGGTTTGGGGCCCTTTCAGGTGTCTTTGTCCTGGGCCCAGCCAAAGCTGTCAGCGGCCCTGCGGCTATGGATCTCCTTATAGGTCATGACACTACTCTGTACAGTGACTTGTCATGTGCAAACTTGCGCAATTCAGACACAGCACAATTCAGCATGACCAAGACTCTTTTCCCTTGTAACAAGCAAACAAAGGCACTCCGGTTTCTCTCGTCAGCACAATACGAGTACACTCAGCACCAAGAGTTTGCCAGTGATGACAGGCGCAGGGCAAGGACCCTTCACCCAGCACCCTTTTAAAAAATCCCCTTTAAATTTCGTGCCCTTTGTATAGCACACAGGAACACATTGTCCTGTCTCGTAACTTTACTGTCCAGACTATATGACATACTATATTGCCTACCTATAGTGACAGGTATAGTAGGTTATGTCATCACTTACGGTTTTAAAGCCATTAAAGTTATAGGGAGCATGTTGCATAGTTTTCATCCTCGGGTCTGTGTATTTTTTTAGAATAAAATAAAATAAGATAAAATAAACAAAATAAAATAAGTGCTTCTAAGAGTTGTTACGGACACGATGTCTTGTCCATACCTTTTGCTGACCTGGCTTTATGGCCATTTCATTATACATACAAACATTGTAGTCTTTAGTAAATGAGGTTACACTGTTATTGTTACATAGTGGCAGGTAACAGTAAGCTTAATATTACCACTTACTAATACTTATTAATGTCTGAAATGATGTACATGTAAAGTATTCTTAATTACGTAAGCTTAACGAATGGATTTTATTTTTGAGGTGACTAAGACTGATGTGTTGCACATACTGTACATATAAGTTGCATATTGCACACCAGTGTAGAGCCCATTGAGGAAGTGAAGTGATTGCGTTAAGGCACATGGTTGAATTACACGCACGCACACACACACACGCTCACACAGACGCATGCTCACACACACGCTCACACACACACACACACACGCGCGCGCTCACACACACACGCACGCACTAACACACGCTCACACACACACACACACACACACACGCTCACCCTCACACGCACGCACACACACACGCTCACACAGATGCGCGCACACACACACACACTCTCACACACACACTCACACACACACGCTCACACAGATGTGCACACACACACACACACACACACACACACACACACACACACACACACACACACACACACACACACACACACACACACACACACACACACACACACACACACTCAGTCTTAGTCATCTACTCCTGAGCATACTGAACCTTTACCTATATCTGGGTCAGTGTGATGTCGCACTGTGCTTTATGTCCAGGCGCTAGTGGCCTAGTCTGGTCACTCATGTCAACGTTGTTTATTTGGAGGGATGTGTGTAACGGAGGCTAACTAGTAGCAGAGTTGGCGTGGAACATTAGTAAACCTCCCTCCCAAAGCCTCATACAGTGTCGATGCCGTTGGACTGGGAGACTGGTCTCTTAGACCAGCGGTATCCTACTGTGCCTCCCATTGCCGGACCGTTGTAGTTGATGAGGTCGCAGGTTTGATCCCCGAGAAGGATGAACAGGTGCAAGATGACCTCCGTCTCATGTGTACTATTCTTTTAATTCAGGGTTTCCGGCCCTGTCGTGGCCAACCAGTAGGGCACTCGCCTGCCATGCGTCTAACCTAGCCTGGGAACTCCCATACTGCTTTTAGTTCTACACAATCGTTTCGATCTGACAGACAATCTGGCGAGGATGACTCATAAAATCCAAGATCATGGGCCCTGTGTCATAATGGCCAAGCATTCCGACCTTAACAGTTTCTCTGCCCAATCAGAGAGCAGGGCAGTGTGTCATAATAGCCAAGTATTCTGCCCCCTACGGAATTTACAATAGGCAACTCCCCAGACCTAATCTCACTTGTGATTAGGTCTGGTGTTAACCAGGCAACGTCTAACCTGGGTTCTCTCCCAATTCGCTTCCTGTCCACCTCTCACACTGTCAAATAAAGTAAAAAAAGACACAAAAACTCTTTAATTCAGGGGTTCCACCAGCACTTTATTGCTAAGGTGGCCACCTTGACAAGAAACACCTACCACCTTGACTAGCTCCCCTGAAAAGATGAAGACTTCATGTTGTGTGAATGTAATTTCTAAAGTTGCTTAACCAAAAAAAAATGAATACTTTTAACGCCCCACCACCTTGACTAACAAAAATTCTGTGGGAAACTGTAATTTCAACACAACACTCCAGTCAGTCAGTTAGCCAGCCACTGTCTGGCTTTAAATTTACGAGAAGGAAGTGCCATGCCTGGCTACCCACATTCCTGATGAAAAGAAAAGCAAGATCATTTTGAAGCCAGCGGAGCTGAAATGTGGAAGTTGCAGTGACCACAATGTGTCACACAGTACAGTACAGTAGTTCTTACAGGGCTAGAGTCCTTTCATGGTCATAGCCATTACTGTTAGCCTGACCGTCTCTACTTCGAAAGATCTGAGAACATTAAGCAAAGGTGTAGGTTTGGCTTGGAAAGTGGTGAGGACATTAATATGGCTAATTGTCCATGTACAGGTACTACCAGCTATATTTACATTGTATTTGTGAAAAATTGGTGGGGACAAGCAAGGTTTACCTCAAAAGTGGTATTACCACACCTATAATTATGCCCATGACATGCTATTGGTTGAGGCCATAATTAATAAGACCATCCATTCCTTCACTCACCTGCTAACTGAACGCGTGCGTCATTCATGGCCTTCAATCCAACATAGAGACGTTGGAAATACTTTATATGCATTGGTCCCCCATCTTGAAAGAACTTCAAATGTGTTAGATAGCATGCATGGCCAGACTAAATGAGAAAGCGAAACTAAAAGGTGCACTGTTTAGGATGGTGGCCATAGTAGGTATTGCAACTGTGCTGCTCGTTGAAACGGTGCTGCCTATTGCCAAATTTTATCTTTCATGAATATTTATCAAATAATAAACTAATATTTGCTAGTATTATGAAAGTACAGCAAGGTTTGCAGCTAAAAATGTCAATTTCTGGAAATTCAAAATGGCGGACATGAGATCATCCCCCTTTTCTTGTAATATAGTTCTTGTAAAAAAAAATAGTGTTCATAATGAATACTTAGAGAATATGATGGTGGTTGTACTGTAAGTATTTGTGAAAAAGGTAACATTTGTGAAAGGGCAGCATGAATTCTAAAAAGGAACGGCTAAAGACACAGTGCATTTTTAATTAATGCATTCTGTCACAGTTAGTATGGGCAGGCCCAAGCTACGCGGCCGTAGCCACATAGTGCCATTCCTGTTTAGTCTGACCAAACTGTTAAAGCTCTTTAATATAATAAATTAAGTACTAAAGCTTTCATTCAAAAATGAGCTGGTCATGCCCTGATAACTGTATACCCTGACCTGACCTCCTGTACCGTTCAGAGAGAGAGAGAGAGAGAGAGAGAGAGAGAGAGAGAGAGAGAGAGAGAGCGCATTTCATGCACCTTAACCAATTAGCCTACCCGTATTTATTGTGACCAATTAGCCTACCCGTATTTATTGTGACCAATTAGCCTACCCGTATTTATTGTGGTCAGTAGCGTACGTATATAGGCCACACAATATGAGTTTTTATGTACAGTTCTGTAATGAGCCTCATGACTGGCTGACTGATGACTGAAACATTGTTCTTGCTTTCAGTAGAAATGTAATGCCAAAGCAACTTTGCAACACATCGTAGAATCGGACTGAATCGAGTCAAATGGAATCGTTACGACTCCGGAATTGTAAGGGCAGTGCCGATGCACACCACTACTGTGGAGTAGGGTCAAAGACGTCCAAAAAGGAATTGTCATTCAATGTAACGGACAGCTTCTGCTGACTGTAACTGTAAAAAAACAAGATTTTTAAATTGTTTCAAGTGAATGGATGGCAGCAGATGCTTTCATGAATTCCCTGTAACAATAAATAAATAAAAAGAGTCATGTTTTGTACAGTTACAGTCATCAGAAGGTATCCGTTACACTGAATGACAATTCCTTTTTGGACGTCTTTGACCCAGTAGTAGTCTGTCCTCTCTAAACCATACATACGGTACGATAATATGGGCATTCACTCCAGATGTTGCCATAGCATTATGAGTCAAGAGGTGGGCTTTAGTTGGCTAATTTCCTTTCCTTCCTCCTTCATAAATGTGTGTGTGTGTGTGTGTGTCTGTGTCTGTGTCTGTGTCTGTGTCTGTGTCTGTGTCTGTGTCTGTGTGTGTGTGTGTGTGTGTGTGTGTGTGTGTGTGTGTGTGTGTGTGTGTGTGTGGGTGTGTGTGTGTGTGCGTGCGTGCGTGCGTGCGTGCGTGCGTGCGTGCGTGCGTGCGTGCGTGCGTGCGTGCGTGCGTGCGTGCGTGCGTGCGTGTGTGTATAGCTTTGTGTGTCTTTGTCATGGGCTCAGCTTTGATCAGTTGAGACTGAGGCTACCGCAGGGCCCATGTTCACACACACACACACACACACACACACACGCACACACACGCACGCGTGCGCTCGTTTCCCATAGCAGTATGTGAACAGGAGTTTCCACAGATATACAGTAGCTCTTTGTCAGTGTGAGTATGCTGTCAGGGTGACTGTTGGTGAGTGTGTGTGCATGTGAGAATTATGTGTCTGAGCCTACATGGACACTGGTGTCATGACACTGACACACTTGTGTGTGTATGTGTATTCCCCCACAATAATAGTTATTTTGGAGGTATTTTCAATCTGTGTGTGTGTGTGTGTGTGTGTGTGTGTGTGTGTGTGTGTGTGTGTGTGTGTGTGTGTGTGTGTGTGTGTGTGTGTGTGTGTGTGTGTGTGTGTGTGTGTGTGTGTGTGTGTGTGTGTGTGTGTGTGTGGATGTGGATGTGGATGTGTGTGCATTCGGAAAATGAGGTGTGTGTGTGTGTGTGTGTGTGTGTTGTGACGGCCGTCGTTAACGTAGAAAAAGGAGTAATACTATGGAATTGAAAGTATAATCGGGAGCCTCTTCATCTGGAGACGGAGGTGCCACATGTATCCTTAAGACACTCAGTGCGCAGTTTCTTTTAGTTTTGTGTAAACTCCTATGAAATTTGGCTTGTGCTATGTGAAATGTGTGTGTGTGTGTGGATGTGTGTGCATTCGGAAAATGAGCTGTGTGTGTGTGTGTGTGTGTGTGTGTGTGTGTGTGTGTGTGTGTGTGTGTGTGTGTGTGTGTGTGTGTGTGTGTGTGTGTGTGTGTGTGTGTGTGTGTGTGTGTGTGTGTGTGTGTGTGTGTGTGTGTGTGTGTGTGTGTGTTGGAACTGAATCCTCAAGAGCACAACCCATGTCACACATGACTTGAACTTTTCAGACGCACCCTCTCTGCAGTCAGTCAAGGGTAGCTGTGTGAGTCTGTGTCTGTGCGTGTGTGCGTGCGTACGTGTGTGCGTGCGTACGTGTGTGCGTGCGTACGTGTGCGCGTGTGTGTATACACGTGTAATACATGACTAGTTCTTCTTCATCTCAGTGGGAAGTAAAGAAGCTGAACTCTGCCCACTGAACACAGCGACAGCAACACAAAGTAAAAGGAACGCTCATGTGTTTGAGTTCCTGCAAAGCCGAGAGGAAGATGGGAAGACTCCTATCATGTACACAATGGTGTCTCTTGACAGATTTGGGGAAGTGTGTGTGTGTGTGTGTGTGTGTGCGCTTGTGCGCGCGTGTGTGTGTGTTAATGCGTGTATAGGACAAAGACAGGTTCACGTTTCCCAGTGCGCTTCTTACTGGCTGTAGCTGTAATCCAACACGGTGCAGGAAGCAATCACCAGATACCAGATGCGTTTCCTAAGTTCCTCTTTTTTCAATCATGCAGTTGGGCTTCGCTGTGGTGCAGTCACAGTGAATGTATTTTTGCATATTTTGTAAAGGGCACGGTGACTGGCAGACCAAATTCTGGCATCATTTAGCTAACTACCCGTATGTAGTATTCATCATTTGGAAATATGTGTTGTCTTGTCTTTGTGTAGCAAAAATTGAGATATGAAAAATTGCTTTTTAAACTCCCTTTTTGTTTATTCAAGAGAGAAAAGTATATTTAGGCACTCCAAACAAGGGTTGCACGTGAGAAGTTACACTAAAAAGCCTTAAACAATGTCTGGGGTTACATTAAAAAGTCAACATGTTTCGGCCTCTCACACACAGGTCTTCATCAGGGCTTGTATTATTAAAGGCTTTTTAATGCATCTTCCTGCCTGGACACCTTGTTTGGAGAGCCTGGATAAACGTTCCTCTCTTGAATGAACTGATCCACCATCCAAGAGCACCCAGCAAACTCCAAAACATGCTGAGGAGTGCTTCATAAGCCTCCAGCCACCTGTGTGCTTTTCGCTTTTTGTTTTCTTTTGTGTTTTGACCTATGATTACCTCCCCCAGCTGACAGGTTGTCTCATGCCCCCTTATCTGCTCTTTCACTTCCTGTTCATGTTTTATTTCCTGGTGGAATGTCATGTCACTTCCTGTTTTCTGTACTCCCCCGGGACTATTGTGGCCTTTATTTTCTCAGGAATCTGGAGTTGTATTGCTCACGCTACCCTTGACTTGTCAGTACCTGGTGATGCCACATTTTTCGGCTCAGCCCTTTCCGAGATATGACCTATTCTGATGGGGGCAGCGTTTGTTTACATTTTTTTTTAAATCAACATAGGCCTACTCCAAATATTTTTCCAAAAGGTACCGCTGTTTGCTAGTTGTCTGCTGATGTTGTATAACCTTTCGGATGTTTTTGGGAATCTTTTTTTTTTTTTTTTAATTTGAAATGTAAACAAAGCGCTGCCCCCATTACAATGACCAGGATCTCGGAAAAGGCTGAAGAAGAAAATAAAAAACCTCAGGTACTGACAAGTCCAGGGTAGTGTGAGCATTACAACTGCATGTTGAAATTGACTGAACTGGTCCTTTAAACTCGGAGAAAAATATTTCTGAAGAGACTCCTCTTCCTCCTCTCTTATCCAGACCATCAAGGCGTTGCAGAATGAGTGAACATTTTTGAGTTTGAGTTTTGAGCCTTATCTATCTTGTCACTTCCTCTTCCCTGTCCAATCTCCCCCTCTGTTAGGGCTGTGTAATATATCCAATTAATATCATGATAAAAATATTGCTGTCAAACAAAATTAAATTTCATAATATCAATTTGAAACCACTATTTTGTCATTTGTTTATACAGCAAAAAGGTAGGCTTTTGGTAGGCTTTTCAATACTCATGCAGAACACCACTGTGTGTTTCTGTATGACTTTCCACTCACACTGCTGAAGGGAGGGAAGATTGTGAATTGTTTGGCACAATCATCTTTCTTTAAAAAAAAAAATGGTTTAAAAATATTGTGATATCGATATTGACTGAAATAATCGTGATATTGATTTTTTCCATAATCGAGCAACTCTACCCTCTGTAGTTGATTAGGGCCAAGATTTCCCCGATCATCAAGGCCGAAGTGCTATGCATGGTCCATCCCATTACCCAAACTCCCGTCCTCGACTTGTGCTGTGGCCTCTTACTTCGCTGACGCCCCACTTGTGTGGAGAAAACAATAACGTTTGCTAGCTGGCAGCCTAGGCACAACAACTTTTGGGTGACCCCCAACCCCCCCCAACTCCCCATTCAACATCCCAATTGCAAATGAAGGAAATGTCCTTTGAGCTTTTGCGAAATATTGAATTGTCAATCATCACGAGGCCACAAGCACAAGGGAGTACGAGAGTTTGGGTAATAGACCTGTGGCCTCTGTGTTACATTTCCTCACTTCCTATTTCCTCACTTCCTATTTCCTCTTTCCCTCAGTAGTGGATCAAGGCAAAGATCATGCAGAACATCATGGCACTGCAGAAGCGCTGGTGTCAGACTCTAACCGCAGAAATACACCAGCGGCGATCTGAGCGAGTCGAGCGACGGAAGTAATTGACTTTGTATTGAGTCGCGCGACAAAAGCGATTCTGGAGACTAGAGCGATTTGCGCGACGAGCGCGACAGTTTGAAGTTGAAATCTTTTCAACTTTCTATGATGCGGTTCGGCGACAAGCCGCGACAGCCAATGACTGTATAGAGGTCAGTGACCACAGCCAATGGGAATGCTTGAATGCTTTGCCTTCTGCCTGTACAGACATACTCTAGTCTCCTCAATCGCTCGTTTCGTTTTGTATTATCTCACTTCTTCCTGTTTCCTGTCCACTCTTTCCCTCCACAGTGGATCAAGGCAAAGATCGCGCAATCAAGGCACTGCAGAAATATTATCTAGCATCGGACTCGACGAGTGAACATGTAGTATTTTGTATCATCTCACTTCCTGTTTCGTTTTGTATTATCTCACTTCCTGTTTCCTGTCCACTCTTTCTCCCTCTACAGTGGATCAAGGCCAAGATCGCGCAGACCATCAAGGCGCTGCAGAAGTGCTACATGACGTCTGACTCAACGATTTAACATTTTATGTTTTATAGCAATTTTATATTATCTCACTTCCCGTTTCCTGTTCCACTCTTTCTCCCTCTACAGTGGATCAAGGCCAAGATCGCGCAGACCATCAAGGCGCTGCAGAAGCGCTACGTGACGTCGGACTCGGCGGTGACTAGCGAGGATGCGGAGGCTAACCTGCTGTGCTGCGCGCTGGAGGCCGTCTTCGTGCACGGCATCAAGGCCAAGCACCGCGGCGCGCGCAAAGGAGGCGGCGGAGGACGGAGTGGGGGACGCGGAGGCGGAGCACTACCACAGCCCGACTTCTGGGAGCTGCTCAAGACGGTCACTCACAGGTGGGTGAATGAGGGGTGTGTGTATGTGTATGTGTGTGCGTGTGCGTGTGCGTGTGCGTGCGCAGAAAGGAGAAGGGGTCTACAGGGATTAAAGTTCTCCGGCATATACCGGATTTCCGGCATTTTGTAGCGATTGCCCGTGGGTTAATTTGTTTTTTAAATACTCGGAAATAAATTGACGGTAAATAAATAAATAAAAAGACAACCGTAATCCCTCCTGCGTTTGTCAGCCAATGGTAGCAAAGGAGCTCACTAAAACTAACATTGTCAACCAATCAGAAGAAGAAGGGGGTAGGTCTTAGGAAAGCGTGCTACTTCAGTATCTCGCTCGAGTCGGACCACCACAGAGCCGGCGGTCTACAAGCAATCGCCGACTCGCCGTTCTAATGCCGCGGTCACATATTACAGAATGTCGATAAGCATACAGTGTTGATAGAGCTTCTCTGCTCAGTGCTAATAATTAGCTCTCCACAACACACAAGGTTCTGTTTTTTCCACAGACGTTCGATCCCTCTGTGTCTTTTCATAATTTCTGAACCCAACTTAGAACTTAACACAGAGCTGTCACAGCATCTCCCGGAGTGTGGAGCGGTCGAGCGGACCGTTTATCTGTGTCTCATCTCCTAATGTCAACCACTGCCTGTGCATTATGCTACCGGTAGTTCCATTCAAAATAATGGCTGGATAGCGTGATTCATGAATCAATCACCAGATTACTTCCTGGGGTTGTTGGAAGAGGTTGTAGGAAGATGTGCTTCAGTCTACAACTACTTGTGAGAACACCAACAGTAAGAGAATAATTTGTTATTAGTTAGAATTTAACAAAAAAGCTTAGTTTCACTTCAGCATGTTACAGATGCCGCAGCCACACTCATGCTGAGTTTTGTTAGCGCGCTAACTACCGAACTTTTATGCTAATGTTTTAGCTAAGAGGAGTCGGGTTACTTATAATAAACACCACCTACATATTAACTGATATTATCTCCGATGGAAAAATCAATGCAAAAGTATTGACATTGGCGCTGTGTTCAACTTAAAGTGACTCAACTTAAAGTGACTCAAATAGCGCCTAGCAAGATGGCAGTCTGCATGCAGACAGCAGCAAGTTTCATCCCACTAGCTGTAGTATAATACAGGTTTGGTTGTTGGGTGTATAATTCCTGTCATTGGCACGTTTTTAGTCTACATTCACATCTCAAGGTGCCGTTTTCATGATGATTGTGAGATCGTTAAATAATATGTCACATAATGGCTTGTTGATGGCTTTTAACAATCTTTACTTTTCAGTGGAATTCTAGTCATTGATTGAAGGCTAAAAATACTACTACTATATGGTGATGGACAGAACAACTTGAGCTTGATGATGAAGCAAGGCAGTCTTTTTTCTGAGAATAGCCCAATAGGAGAGTAGCCAAAATATTACAGGGCAGGCACTACAAATTCTGACCTAGAGCTAGCTCTATCCAAGGCTCTATTCAGACTGACTGTACAGCTGAGAAACCTAGAACCCATCTATCTACAGACACAGACAACATCTAGTCCATAGCCACCAAAATGACATTAATGAATTAAGTTGATTTGCATTTGTAATTCGTTAAAACTAAAGGTATTTTGCATTATTATTCAGCCATGTCCAGGCATTTGCATTTTCTTTTTTTTTAAAGGCAGGATTAAACACTTAAGCCTAAGTAACCAAAGATTATGCTTTTACCTCTGTTATGTATCTAACATTTCATGGTATTTCAATCTTTGTTGCTCATATTCTGCTACACATACTTTTCTCATGCTTTTGTGATGAAATGGCCTATGTAACTACAATATTATGCATAATAAGTATGTAATTATGTAATAATGATTATCGCTACACCCTTTTGGTCTCCTTGGTAGGCCCTATTTGAGTTGCAAAAGGCATTTTGACCCTGACATGGCACCCACATCAGAATAAGATAAATAAGACAAACATAAGTGTAAATACTAAGCTTAAAAAGCAATGAAATTCTCGTTTCACCGTGTATCGAATAGGGTCGCGTGGACGCACCAAAAAGTTCAGGCTCAGGATTTTTTTTTACTTTAATCCCTGGGTCTAGCTCAGCCAGACTGGGGACTTCTCTGTGTGTGTGTGTGTGTGTGTGTGTGTGTGTGTGTGTGTGTGTGTGTGTGTGTGTGTGTGTGTGTGTGTGTGTGTGTGTGTGTGTGTGTGTGTGTGTGTTTGTCAGATCTTGACAATAACTTTTTTGCTCATCGGCCACTGTGGCTAGTGGTTTTCCAGAGTCACAAGCCATTCAGCCTTTCTGCTAGCCAGAGTTTCGTTACTGTATCGCCTTTTTTTTCTTTAGAATATGCTTGCATCTAAATACAGCAATTGATGCAAGTACCGTTATTTGTCACCCTAAAGAATGACATTACCTGTCAAAGTGGCTAGTGAGACTGAAACTGTTACTAGCCACAGCCAAGTTTTACCAGCATTTGGCTGGTTGGCAGGTGCCAGTGTCAAGCCCTGGTGTGCACGTGTGTGTTTGTGTGTCTTTGTGTGAGTGAGTGAATGGTGGGGGTAGACTGGGGTGAGGAGAGTAGTCTGTCTCAGCCTGACATCTGGGGGGAGTGTTCCACAAATAGGTCAACATGACCCTACGGTAGGGCACTGGGTTACTACGCTCACAATCCTGGGTTCGATTCTCGACCAGGTCATTTGCTGAACCTTCCCCATCTCTCGCTCCCCGCTCATTTCCTGTCCCTCTGTAACTGTCCTGTCACAATTAAGCAATAAAAAGCCCAAAAAATGTCTTTAAAAAAACCAAAAAAAACAAATAGGTCAACATAGGATGGGAGAGGGGGAACAAGTCGGGGCAAAGGGGATCAATAACTGTAGTGAACAAACAACAGTAAACAAAGGTCAAGAAGATGCTATGTCACTCATAGTACTATATCCGTGCACTCAACTGATAGTTACCTCCGCCAAGGAGGTTATGTTTTATTGTGTTTTGTTATGTTTTGGAGGCATTGGTTTGTTTGTCTGTCAACAGGATGACTCAAAAAGTTAGGAATGGATTTTGATGACATTCTGTTGTTGGAAATGACAAAAGGAACAAGTGATTACATTTTTGGTGGTTGTAGTCATATATATAAAAAGTTATACAGTATTGCATAGTATTCTACAGTGTGTAGATTTTATGGTATCAGTGACCCATGACCTTGGTGGAGGTTTGCACTCTCTTAGTGCTTATAATTAAGTATGATTTACTTTAAACCATGTCACAGTTGAGTTGAGCCAAAGGAAAGCAAGTAAGTTTCTTTTGTCTAACACATGTATGCTCACCATGCACTGTACACGTGCTGTGTACTGTACTGTACAAGTGCTGTATACTACAATGTCCAAACGATATCGGACCGATATTTGCATTTTTTAAGTGTATCGGTATCGGCCGATACGCGCGTGGTTTTGGCCGATACACAATTTTTATTATTTTATGTCATTCGTTTTTTTTTTTAAAAGCACCAAGACACTTTATTTTGTTATTGCTTGATTGTTAGACATTACTTGATTGTTAGAGTGGGTGTTTAAATGTTACAAGTTCTACCTCAATTTGATAATGTTAAAGGAATGTTTATTTTTAACTTGAGACCTGGAATATTTGTCATTTTTTAAAACTTTTTTAACCCATATCGGCCCCAAATATCGGGTATCGGAAATCGGGTATCGGCCAAGGGTGATGGAAAAAAAAAATCGGTATCGCATCGGCCATTAAAAAACCTGTATCGGTCGACCCCTAATAGAAATACATAGCTATGCAGTTGCGTCTGACTGCCAGAGGTACTACAGTATATTCCCAAAGCGCTCCAATCCTCGGGGTAGCACACAAAGCTACTTCCATCTTGACCATTTGAGGCATCCAAAATGTAAGCAGGTCATGCAAGGGCGCCGGAAGTTTTAAAGTGGTGGTGCATTTTTTTCTTGATTCTTTATTTCACTTTCTGGCACCTATGAGGCCATGCAAAATCACAATATCCCAGATGCACCACATATCAGAGATGTCATGTATAGCAAAAGACGACTCAATATCAAAAATGTCACCAAAAGGGTGAACATTCAATAACCAGACTTAATAACCATACTCAGGGTAAATGGTTCCAGCAGGGGGGCAAAGAAAGGCAAGGGAGTAAAGGTGGGATTTTAGCCTAGATTTGGCTCCGGAGAAATTGGGTTTTTGTTTTGGCCATGCTGTGCCATGCAGTTAATACAGTACAGCTTTGTCAGGTATTAAAACCTGCTTTCTTGAACGGCTAATCAGCTTAGTCACAACTCTGCAGCACATTTTGAAGTCGGAGCCCAACACTACTACAACGCACTTGAACCTGACAAACTGATTAGACTTAAAACCCGTCAAACCTGGGAGCGTTTCAAAATGCGTGCAAAGTCTGCTGCCAAGCCAACACAACAAAAAGGTAAAAAAAAGTACAAGCTGAAGGATACGAAACAGACCGTGGCAAAAACTAGTCTCAAATTGTTTCAAGTTATGAAATTCTCAAATTATTTGAGTGATTCTGAAGGTGAAGTCTCTCGCCATTCCAACGATGCCTCACTCGTGGAAATGTGATGATGTCCGAAGAAGTTGTGGCCATTTGAAAACATGTTTGTCTCCAAACTTTTAAAGTGGACAAAAAGCCTCCCTAGGGTTTACAATAAGTTGTATATGTTCAGCATGCTGTAAGCCCATTCCTTTCCTCGCTGGATGCAGAACGATTAGAGCTGCACAGCTATAGGTCTGGGGGCGAAGGTGGTTTGGTTGTCAAGGGAACAGACGAGACTTGGAACCAAATACACACACACACACACACACACACACACACACACACACACACACACACACACACACACACACACACACACACACACACACACACACACACACACACACACACACACACATACACAGTGAGGTACCCAAAGAATGGCACCTTACTCACACGCACACCCCCCCAATGAGCTACCCTGAGCATGGCACTGTACACACACACACACACACACACACAAACACCAGAAGTGGGTATTAAGTGAGATTTTATTATTTGACGGCTCACCGTAAGAGGCAGTAGAAAAGCATTTATTTGTAGTGGTGTGCTGTGTTCTGTTATCACAATGGCAAATGGTTTGGTTTCTGTTTGTTAATTTGTTTGTTTGCAGTGAGGTAGGTCACCAGAGATAAGGGCCTGGATGCCTCCAAGCTCACATGTGCGATGGGTTCACAACACAACAGTCAATTTTGTTGTTTACACTCACTATGCTTTGGTATAGAGTGCTGTATAATTTTAATCAGGGCTCTAAATTAACACCAGCCAACAGGCCAAATGCTGGTGAGAATTCTGTTTGGCTGGTAGAAAAGAAATCGGAAAAATGTTCTGAGATATTGATTTCATGACTGATTAGCATGTGTATTCTCATATGACCTATATGACAACATGACACCGCGTGACTGTTGAGTAAAAATCAATGAAACGTTTGTTTCACAAATACTGTAGGTGCCGGTGTCGATTGATTTTGTCTTTGTTTTGTTTATTTGTTCGCAGTGAGTAATGCAGGTCATCAGAGGTAGCATTTGTGTGTCAGTCTCCTTATACCTCAGACGTGCCTGTTTCCACATACAGTAGCACATGACTCCTGAGTAAGCGCTAGGGGAATGTTTGTTGTTTTCATCATTAGCAGTCCTTCCCTGAAACGCTAGTCAAGCAGGTTAGTTGGGTGGTGTGTCTGTTGTTGTTGTTGGTCAGGTTGTAAGTTACCTATTCCGGGCATTTCCAAACTTAACCATGATAAGGCGCCCCCATATACCAGTACATTCCAGCCAAGTCTCCCCCTGTCACGAGTCTTGCCATACTATTTTTTTCTTCAGTGCACCCCTGTGTGTGTGCGTGTGCGTGTGCGTGTGCGTGTGTGTGTGTGTGTGTGTGTGTGTGTGTGTGCGTGCGCGTGCGCGTGCGCGTGTGCGTGTTTAGTTTTGATCACATTTGAGTTGCAATGGAAAAAAGTGACTCTATGCCCTTTCTAATTGGCATAATTTGTATGTGATTTAATTCTGTTGTGGTCATAATGTATCATACTGATTTGTGTGTGTGTGTGTGTTTCAGGAATGTGATTCTGGAGTTGGAGAAGCTGAGCTTCATCAATTCTGGTGTGGGTCGCTGCAGAGCCTGGGTACGACTGGCGCTGAACGACGGACTGCTGGAGTGCTACCTGGCATCTCTGCTACGGGAGGACTCCAAGCTCGCTGGGTAAGACTGTGTGTGTGTGTGTGTGTGTGTCAACACTGTCCTCCTTACTGAACTCTCACCAGCACTTCATCATTATACACACACACACACACACACACACACACACACACACACACACACACACACACACACACACACACACACACACACACACACACACACAGATGGAGCCTGTATGGCATTGAATGTGTGTGTGCGTCTGTGTGCTTGCACCACTGGTTCTCAACGATGAACTACTGTAGTGTTATCTGGCTTGGATAAGACTAGGTGTGTGTCTGTGTGTGTGGGCGAGGTTGACTTTCCATGGTACTGTAGTGCCTCGGCTGGACTCAAAACTCGCTGGGCTCGGCCCTGCCGTGGCTCAAACTCTAGGGCACTACACTGTTACCGCACAAATACACCTAGCGAGGCAAGCGACGGAAGTAATTGACTTTGTATTGAGTCGCGCGACAAAAGCGATTCTGGAGACTAGAGCGATTTGCGCGACGAGCGCGACAGTTTGAAGTTGAAATCCTTTCAACTTTCTATGACACGGTTCGGCGACAAGCCGCGACAGCCAATGACTGTATAGAGGTCAGTGACCACAGCCAATGGGAATGTTTGAATGCTTTGCCTTCTGCTTGTAACGGACATACTGTAGTCGCTTCAATCATGTGTATCGCTCTGTCACTTGAATCACATCGCGCCTGGTCTATTCGCGCGGTTACACCGGGGACCCGGGTTCCATTCCCGACCCGAGGTCATTTCCTGATCCTCCCCCGTCTCTCTCTCCCCCACTCATTTCCTGACCCATTCTTCACTGTCCTGTCTAAATTAAGTTGAAAAAGTGGGTTCTACTGTGCTTATGTGTGGCACAGCTTAAGGGAAAGAACACGGATTGCGTTATTATTTTATTATCTATCTGAAAAAACATCTAGGTTAGTTTGTTGAATTCCGGGATTAACCTAAGTCACATTGCACCTTTTGTTAAGTAAAGCTTCTCAATCGAAAGCCATTTACTGTAAAGAGGTGTTGGCATGGTATACTACACACACACACACACACACACACACACACAGAGACACACACAGACACACACACACACACACACACACACACACACACACACACACACACTATCAGCGTGCTGTACACACACACACACACACACACACACACACACACACACACACACACACACACACACACACACACACACACACACACACACACACTATCAGCGTGCTGTACACACACACACACACACACACACACACACACACACACACACACACACACACACACACACACACACACACACACACACACACACACACACACACACAACAAGTGACCCACAGAACTTTTACTTCTCTCAGTGCATACCAGGGGGGGACAAACACCAGGGGGGTCCTGGGAAAAGTTGTGGCTCTGGCGCATACGTGAAAACACGCACGCACGCACGCACGCACGCACGCACGCACGCACGCACGCACGCACACACACACACACACACACACACACACACACACACACGCGCACACACACACACACACGACTTCCTCTTCGGCTGAGTCCACAAGTGACCCACCACAGCACTTGTTATTTTCCATACACACACACACACACACACACACACACACACACACACACACACACACACACACACACACACACACACACACACACACATGGCAGCTTTAGGTGGATAATAAGGGAATTTCTTTATTTATTTGTCTACATCAGGCCTTCTGACTGGTACGAGTGAGTTTCCAGTCACATGTGGCTTTGTGGACTCAGCCGAAGAGGAAGTCGTGTGTGTTTGTGTGTGTGCGTGTGTGCGTGCGTGTGCGTGCGTCTGTGCGCACGCGCATTTGTGGGCACTTAAGGCCAGATTCTATGGAAGGCTATTGAATCGCACAAACACACATATTCCTCACTTTGGTCTTGCACTCACATGAGGAAGTATTATTGTATCTCGTTCTTTTTATATCAATGGCTTGTATTATTAATACATTTGCGGTGTGACTGCATTTCAGTGTATTATCAACTTGCATTACTACCTGCAAAAAGCGAAATAATCAAACTTCCAATCTAAGACAGCAAGAAAGGGAAAATAAATGTTTTATGCCTTTTATTTGATAGTGCCAGCCAGGGAAGAGTGGGACAGGAAATGAGTGGGAAAGAGAGAGATGGGGGAGGATCAGGCAATGACCTCAGGTCATCAGACCTCAGGAATCGAACCTAGGTCCCCGGCATAATAGTGCAATGCCTTTGAAAAATCTGAAAAGCAACAGAAATGTGAGATCATTTGTCACTTGGAAATAGGAACTCAAAGCAGAAAAGACACTTCAACAAAGGGATAATCCTTCGCGCTTCTGTTTTATCACCTGGTGCATCGAGGGGTGAGAGGCAGGAAATCTTAGCTGGAGAGAAGACACCGGAACAACACAGATGCAATTCTTTTTATTTCTGCACAACATGACTAACGTTTTGATGGTTTAACCATCTTCATCAGAGTCCATGAGTAGAATGGAGAGAAGAGCCTAATTATCTGGGGTGCATATCTCGAAAACATAGTTGCTAATCTTTGTTGTTTGCGACACAATTTCCCATTGACAACCACCCAAGTTGCTCAACTGGCAAACAACTACACTTTCGAGAAACCAGATTTGATAGCCCTTAACCTGGATGTGTGTTGTTTGTGTGTGTGTTGTTTTGCAGCTACTACCAGCAGGGTGCGCTGTTGCTTGATGCTGAGGAGCGCGAGGTGCTGCTGAGTCTGCTACAGGGACTGGCCTCCCTTTCCTTCCAGGTAGGACTACTGTTACATTATAGCCAGGAAATCCCATGCTGCTTTGCACAATTGTTCCGATCTAAAAGACAGCATGGATTCTATCCCTCATTGAGGGTACTAGGTCTTATGCTCCAATCAGAGTGCGGGGAGGAGTTGAAGGGTGATGGCTGCAGTTTGTTTGAACAGATAAAAGGGACACGATTGGCTATGGGCTATGTATATGCCAAATGACACATTTGTAACGGCCATGGGCGATTGTGATTGACTATTTGTATTGTTTTCAAGGCTTTACACAGTTACCTGAACATCCTTTGTCTGACCACCCCCACCCCCACCCCAACTTGCCACCACATATGGGAAGTCCTAGTTGTACTACATGGGTCATTTGCACTCAATGTGCATTACACAAACAAGGGGAACAGAATACCGGTACAAGAAAATAGAAAAAACAACAGCAAAAAAACACATTCCGCATCACGCCATATGCATTTCAGTCATGCCTTGTTATGAATGACGCATACATTTCCCATTTTTTCATACAAGTCCATCCTTCCCAACGTTCTGTTTTTTTCAAAGGCCGCAACCCTGGCCAGTTCAGCAGACCATTCTTGAAATGAGGGAGACCCCCCCTCTGC
Organism: Engraulis encrasicolus; assembly: GCF_034702125.1. Classification (NCBI taxonomy): domain Eukaryota; kingdom Metazoa; phylum Chordata; class Actinopteri; order Clupeiformes; family Engraulidae; genus Engraulis; species Engraulis encrasicolus. Next base: position 37,957,692 of record NC_085873.1, on the reverse strand, counting down.
TTCCCATCTTCTTAGAAGTATCGGTAACACTTTATAATAATGTCTGCTTAGTAAAGACTAGTAAAGAAATAATATATACAAGATTTTACATACCTTATAACAGAGTATTTTATTCATTTTCAAGCAATTTGTAAATGTTTGATAAATATAAGATATTAACATAACATTTCCTACTCATTTACAAACATTTGTTAACATTTCCTAGTCATTTACAAGCATTTGTCAATGTTTTGTTCATCAATAGTTAGTTTTGCAAACATCAACCTGATGCACTGACTCGGACACATCATCAGTGTTGTTTCCTGGAGTCACTGGGTGTTTCGGGTCTTACAACAGACACCCTCGACCAGGCGACCCGACCAGGGCTGATCAGACCCCGGCCTGTGTCCGAGTGGCATTCTACTCCCCCCACCTCTCTCCCCTCCTCAGCCAGAGCCATCTGGACGCTTTCTCAGCTGCCTCTGTGTTGTTGTTGATGGCTCTCTTCCGATTGGCCCCTGTTATGCCTAGTGTTCCGTAGGCCTTGCTCAGGGAGTGGCTGGCAAATCCCCGGCTCCCTACCTCCACTGGCATACATCTAGTTCTCCAGCCATTTCTGCGACAGTCCTCCACCAGCTCCTGGTACTTTTCCCTTTTCCTCTCCTGTGCCTCCTCCATCCTATCTTCCCATGGAACTGTCAGCTCGAGCATGACCAGTTGCTTTGTAGCCTCAGAGACCAGGATGATGTCTGGTCTCAATCTGGACTGGGTGATGTGTGGTGGTATTTTCAGTTGCCTTTGCTGGCTTGAAACACATGCGTGCCCAAGCCATGATCCTTTCCAACCCCTGGAGAATCCACCTGGCTCCTGGAACAGTTGTTGTCGTCACAGTGAGGTCGTCCATGAAGGCTCTGATAGGCGGTTGCCTTACTCCAGACTTGCTGAGTGGACCTCTGCATTCTGTTTCAGCTCCCTTGGCAAGCATATTCATCGCTAGTGCGAAGAGGGTCACTGAGATGGTGCAGCCAGTGATTATGCCCACTTCCAGCTGGTGCCAATCAGATGTCAGCTGGCCGGATGACACTCTCATATTTAATAATTATTTATTCAGTCTTTATAATGCTTTTTTTGCATATAAAAAGTGTGACCGTGTGAGGTCAAAACAAACTATACGAACAATGGGGATATTTAGCTGCAAGTTGCAGCTTTTAACATTTTGATACCCATCAGCCCAGACCACATGATATGAAGTGATGGTGCTTCCAAGCATCATCATTATTATATACAACAATTATTAGTCGCCTCTTGTAACCTATTCTACCCATAAACTATCGTAGTTTTTATTCATACATTTTATAATGTTGGCAAATGGGAAATCTGGGCTGTATCGAACCGTAGGTCATGAATCGTAATACAAACTAAATCGTGAGTTGAGTGTATTGTTACAGCCTTAAGTCCTAGTGATAAATACACACATTTGAAACAATTGCAGGAAGGTACTGCATGCACTCAACACAGCGTTTACTCATTTGGACTATGAACAGTCGGCCTATCAATACAAATCAAAATGTATTGACGACCTTGTTTAAAAGCTTACAGTTGATAGAGAATTTAAGTGCAGGCCAGGCCAGGTGTGTAGCTATTGTTGCTGGAAACAGCAATAGACTATTA
>NC_085873.1:37946042-37951042 GCF_034702125.1 Engraulis encrasicolus | reverse complement strand
ACAATTACATACGTTTTCAGTTATTGTCTTTATTTTGCTCTTTATTTTTTCATGTCGCAAAACAACCTTTCTTTTCAATGGATCTTTTTATTGTTATTTTTACAGTTACATGAACTTATAGTGTGTATTGTGAGAAGATGAAATGTAATTAAATGATATTCAATTGTATACAACTGATAAAATTACTATCACGATATAAACGATATAGGAGAAAGGTCACGATATACACTTTTATATCACGATAACGATACATATCGTCATATTGCCCAGCCCTACTATCCATACACTATTCCACTATGTACATCATGCACTCTTGCATGTTTTGTCTTTTGATCTCCTTGACCTTCACTGGTGACCTTGACCCTTTTGACCTTGACCCTTTGACATTGACCCCTGTAGCACCCCACTTCCTGGATCTCGGAGGATGACTTCTATAAGCCCGGGGTGTCGGAGGACAGCGTGAGCAATGGGCCGAGCTTCTTGGAGGCCCCGCCGGCCCAGGTGAACGGCACCACCCTACTGCACACGGCACCAGAGCCGCCCCAGACACCCAGCGTGGTGCATCGCAGGCAGATGGGTAAGCAGAGAGAGAGAGAGAGAGAGAGAGAGAGAGAGAGAGAGAGAGAGAGAGAGAGAGAGAGAGAGAGAGAGAGAGAGAGAGAGAGAGAGAGAGAGCGTGAGAGAGAGCGTGCGTGCGTGCGTGTGTGTGTGTGTGCGTGTGCATGATCTGTTTGTAGTTGTTTGTAGTTGTTACGTATTTGTGGGCAGTCATGGGTAAGCGGTTGTGGGCAGTCCTGGACACCTGGGTAAGCAGTTAGGGCGTCAGACTTGTAGCCCAAAGGTTGTCGGTCCGACTCCCGACCCCCCAGTGCTCAGGGGTACCTCAGTCATGGAGGAGGATGGGGCAGAGCGCGTGCGTGTGTGCGTACATGTGTGCGTGCGTGTGTGTGTGTGTGTGTGTGTGTGGTAGTGATTGTGTGCGGTAGTGATATAGTATGGACCTAAGACCATTCTTACTCTGTCTGTCTCTCTCTCTCTCTCTCTCTCTCTCTCTCTCTCTCTCTCTCTCTCTCTCTCTCTCTCTCTCTCTCTCTCTCTCTCTCTCTCTCTCTCTCTCTCTCTCTCTCTCTCTCTCTCTCTCCATCCCCCTCACTTCCTCGCTCCTCCTGCAGGCCTGTCCAATTTAGTCTCAACTAATGCCTCTCTCCCTCTCTCTCCCCATCTACCCATCTCTCCATCCCCCTCCCCCTCCCCATCTCTCCATCCCCATCCCCCTCCCCCTCCCCATCTCTCCATCCACCTCCTCCTCCTCTTCTCCTCTCCCCTTCCCCATCCCCCTCTCCTCTCCTCTCCTCCCCTGCTGCAGGCCTGTCCAACCCGTTCCGCGGGCTCCTGAAGCTGGGCACGCTGTGTAAGCGGGGGGCAGTGGGGATCTGGTGGGAGGTGCACTGCGAGCTCTCCCCGTTCGAGCTGCGCCTCTACGAGGACCCGGAGGAGCGCGCCGCCTCCGACACCTGCTCCCTGCTGCGCTGCGAGGAGGCCCGTCTCCATGGCGACGCCGCCGACAGCGCCAACGGACGCTTCCTGCTGGCCTTCGCCGGGGGCAAGAGGCTGCACCTGAGGGCGGGGTCGCGAGGGGAGGCCGAGGACTGGGTGGAGAGGGTGCAGGAGGCCGTGGCCCAGATACGGCCCCGAGCCGGCCCACGCAACACAGGTACGGAAGGAGGGATACAGTGAATTCAGGAAGGGGTGGGGGTGGGTGAAGGCTGAGTACTGGGTGGATAGGGATAGTTGGCCCACGCAACACAGGTGAGAGAGAGAAAGAGAGTGTGTGTGTGTGTTTGTGTATAGTGCAGAGAGTGTGAGAGAGAGAGAGAATGCTTGTGTGTAGTGCAGAGATTGAGAGAGAAGGGAGAGGGACTGGGTGGCGAGGGTGCAGTGCACTAGTTTTGATCAGTCATTTATTTTATTCTGTGCATGTGAGGAAATAATTTCCACAAATAAATGACTTCCTATTCACCAGCTGCCAGCGGCAACAGCGGCGCTGTCACCCCCGACGACGACTGGGTGGAGATCCACGTGTCCGAAGGCTTCCAATCGTCATCAACAACCACCCCCTCATCTGCGACCACGCCCACATCTATACCCGGCAGTCCTGACCACACCCCCAATGGCAACGACCCGGCAACACAAGCCCCACCCCCACCGCCTCCGCTCGAGGAACTAGACTGGACCCGACCCGCCGGTCCGGAACCCGACGCCATCAAGGTAGGGATGCACCGATACACATTTTTTTCTTTTCTGATCCGATCCCGATATCTAAATTTGGATATCTGCCGATACCGATACTATTCTCCGATCCTGTACCAAAACCACATATATGCATGGGTTTCAACTTGAGGTAGGCCCAAGTACGTAGACTATTTGGTCAGAAAAGGAAGTCAGAAGAACAGGAAACCAATTAATAAGTAAAAAGTAACACGGGAAAAAAGTAATAATCCCATGCTGAAAACTAATATGCAAGTGTTATGATTTCAAATCAACATTACACCTGGCTCAATGTCAGTATCAGGAAAGTTCCGATACTTTGGAAAAATTCCGATCCGATCTCTGAATTATGTTGATATCTGAACCCGATACCGATACACCGATACCGATTTCCCATCCCTACATCAGAGAGAGTAGAGAGAGAGAGGTTCCATTGGCCCATTGTTTCCGGGTTCTATTATTGGGGGGGAAATCCCCCTTTAGGCAGACCTAGGCAGACCTGAGGACTGTTCTATTCAATGCTAGGAGCTTTATGACACGCCCCTTTAGGCAGACCGGAACCTGGTCATGTTAGGTGCCCATACAAACCTATTATGTTGGCATATCTCTATACTTAAAGAATCTCTGATACCGATTTCCCATCCCTACATCAAGGAGACCGTGGTGTATCAGCTGGCCTCCCCCCACCACCAGCACCAGCATCTCCTCCAGCAGCAGCAGCAGAGGGGGCCCTCGCTGCCTCCCGGAGCCCAGCTGGAGGAGCCCTCGCTGGGCTGGACGCCGCTGCTGCTCTCCCTGTCCCTGGAGGCCCTGCGGGGGTTCCGCTGGCAGGCTTCGTCGTCGGCCTCGGACTTGGCACAGGAGGAGGAGGAGGAGGACGGTGGTGGCGCTGGGCGCAAGGTGCGTGTGTGTGTGTGTGTGTGTGTGTGTGTGTGCGCACGAGTGTGTTAATGTGTGTGCGTGCGAGTGTGTGCGTGCATGCGATTGCATGCGAGTGAGTGCATGCGTGCGAGCGAGTGCATGCGTGCGAGTGAGTGCGTGAGTGCGAGCGAGTGTGTGCCTGCGAGTGTGTGTGTGCGTGCAAGTGTGTGCGTGCGAGTGTGTTTGTGTGTGTATGTGTGTGTGTTTCACACTAAAACCTGCTATTCCCCCCCCCTCTCCACCAGGTGCCACTGTTCTGCCACGCCATCCAGACGATTCGCGACGTGGTGCCGGACGCGGCTCGGGGCGGGCCCGAGTTCTTCCGCGTGGTGAACTCCAGCGGGGCGGTGCTGACGCTGCGGGCGGAGAGCGGGGATGAGGCGCGGGTCTGGAGGATGCTCATACGAGGAGCGCTGGACGCCTATCTGGACACGGAGGAGGACGAGGTGGAGGAGGCCACAGCTGCAGGTTGGTGACTGTTAGGCTCTTGATATGCTGCTCTGAGCCTTAAAGGACCAGTTCAGTCAATTTCAACATGCAGTTGTAATGCTCACACTACCCTGGACTTGTCAGTACCTGAGATTTTTTTTTCTTCTTCTTCAGCCTTTTCCGAGATCCTGGTCATTGTAATGGAGGCAGGGCAGCCGTTTGTTTACATTTCAATTATTTTATTTATTTATTCCCCAAAACATCCAAAAGGTTATACAACATCAGCAGACAACTAGAAAACGGCGGTACCTTTTGAGAAAATATTTGGAGTAGGCCTATGTTACATTTTTTTTTAATGTAAACAAACGCTGCCCCCATTAGAATAGCTCATATCTCGGAAAGGGCTGAGTCGACAAATGTGGCATCTTCGGGTACTGACAAGTCAAGGGTAGCGTAAGCAATACAACAGCATATTGAAATTGACTGAACTGGTCCTTTAAATTACTTATGCCGCCGTGTGCAACCGACTGCACATACTTGCTTTAGAAGCACAAGACCAATATGCACAATGCACAATTGCCAACTTGCCAATCACAGCAATGTCAAGTATGAACTTTTGTTACAAAAGGATTTATTTCTTTTATAACCAAATTAAGGATGTAAGGATATTGTATCCTATCGTGAAATTGTGATACACAGAGTCACGATACTGTATCACAATGCATGAAGACAGTATCGTGATGTGCTTTTTCAAAGTTCTGTTAGCCTTCAGGTGCAGAAAACAACCACATGAATCATGATATGATGTGCTTTCAAGTTTCAAGTCCTCCTCGTTCATTCAAGTTTCAAGTCCTCCTCGATCGTTACAGCCCTAAATCAAAGGATAAAGCAAATGGTACACAAATGATCATGTGCCACGTACAAACTTGCCCTGCCTGACCTTGCCTTGCAGGAGCAGAGGGTGTTGGTGGAGGGGCGGGACTTGCACCAGGAAGTGCGCAGCGATTGGTGCAGCACCGTCTGAAGGGGGAGTTGGCTGCCCTGCTACCGCACCTGTGCACCGTGCCCACCGAGAGAGGACTGGACACACAGGGCTTCAGATGCGCAGGTAGAGGGGTGTGTGTGCGTGTGTGTGTGTGTGTGTGTGTGTGTGTGAGTGTGAGTGTGTGTGTTTCTTTATATCACGATAACGATATATATCACGATATAGCACAATTACATACGTTTTTAGTTATTCTCTTTATTTGCTCTTTATTTTTTCATGTCGCAAAACAATCTTTCTTTAAAATGGATCTTTTTATTCTTATTTTTACAGTTACATTAACTTATAGTGTGTATTGTGACAACATGAAATGTAATTAAATGATATTCAATTGTATAAA
>NC_085873.1:37923542-37943542 GCF_034702125.1 Engraulis encrasicolus | reverse complement strand
TGGATGTGTTAGCCTGATGACTTTCAATTAGTAGAGCCTGAGTTGTAAGCCGTTATGATTGGCTAGTGGCTTGATTGCCTTGTCAATTTAAAATCCCACTGTTGGGAGAGTCAGGAGGCTCATTCATTAGGCTCGTTCGTGACGAAGCAGTAAGATGCGCATGCGCACTGCCTAGCAAAAATCTTACTGCGTCGTCACGAACGGGCCTTTTGTTTGAAGCACATGTGCGTTGTAGGCCCCACCTGATATGAGGTGTTCGTGTGGTGGCTCTTTGAAAGTCATATGTTTGACTCCACCATTTTCTGTTTTTCTTTTTTGTTAGCTTACTTTCTGTATGTTTTGTTTTGTTTTTTCTCTTACATTTTTGTATATAGTTTTCTTCACTTTTGGACTTTGGTTTAATAAAAAAAATATGTTCTTATTTTTGTGTCACTGCATTGCTTAATTTCTTAATTAGCCACGAGGCTACCCTACTACATTGTGATGTCCCTGTGTCATCCCTGTGTTTCATGAATCGCAATGCATCGTGATAGAATCGCATCGTGGCATGTGTATCGTGATGCGCATCGAATCGTGAACCCTTTGCCTATACCCACCTCTACTACACCTTGTAATGTCCCTGACCACGAGGCTACCTCACTACTAGGGATGGGATATCGGTATCGGTGTATCGGTATCGGGTTCAGATATCAACATATTTCAAAGATCGGATCGGATCGGAATTTTCCCAAAATATCGGAATTTTCCTGATACAGACATTGAGTCTGGTGCAATGTTAATTTGAAATCATAACACTGGCATATTAGTTCTCAGGATGGGATTGTTACTTTTTTACTTGTTACTTTTTGCTTATTAATCGGTTTCCTGTTCTTCTCACTCCCTTTTCTGACCAAATAGTCTGCTTGGGCCTACCTTGAAACCCATGCATTTATGTGATTTTGGTATTGGATCGGAGTAGTAGCGGTATCGGCAGATATCCAAATTTAGATATCGGGATCGGATCGGAAGTGAAAAAATGTGTATCGGTGCATCCCTACATTGTAATGTCCCTGTGTCATCCCTGTGTTTCCCAGGCTGCATCAGCGAGGATACCTGCTGGAATCTGACCAGCTCTACAGCGTCTTGGACTTACGACAGGTGAGACACACACACACACACACACACACACGTACACCTTACAAATGTCTGTGTGCCCAGACCCCCCCCTCCCTCTTTCTCTCTCTCTCTCTCTCTCGCTCTTTCTCTCTCTAACCATGTTCCTCTCTCTCTCTCTCTCTCTCTCTCTCTCTCTCTCTCTCTCCCTCACACTCTCTCTCTCTCTCTCTCTCTCTCTCTCTCTCTCTCTCTCTCTCTCTCTCTCTCTCTCTTGCTCTTTCTCCCTTTAACCTTGTTCCTCTCTCTCTCTCTCTCTGTCTCTCTCTCTCTCTCTCTCTCTCTCTCTCTCTCTCTCTCTCTCTCTCTCTCCTCCTAACCATGTTTCCCTCTCTTCTCTCTCTCTCCTGTTCTCCTTATAGATAGCGGAGGGTCAGTACTATTTCTTCCTGCTGAGCTTGGTCCAGTTGGGTGCTAGTCATGTGCACGCCTGCAGCCTGTGCACCCAGAGAGGGTTCATCTGCCAGATCTGCAACGCAGACGACATCATCTTCCCCTTCCAGTTCGAGACCACCAGCAGGTACACGCGTGTGTGTGTCGGTGTGTCTGTGTGTGTGTGTGTGTGTGTGTGTGTGTGTGTGTGTCTGTCTGTGTCTGTCTGTCTGTGTGTGTGTGTGTCGGTGTGTCGGTGTGTGTGTGTGTGTGTGTGTGTGTCTGTGTTGGTGTTGGTGTGTGTGTCTGTGTGTGTGTCGGTGTGTGTCGTCTGTCTGTCTGTCTGTCTGTCTGTCTGTCTGTCTGTCTGTCTGTCTGTCTGTCTGTCTGTCTGTGTGTGTGTGCGCTTGTGTGTTGCTTACATTGTAGAAAGGGTGGGTGAGTCTGTGTGTGTTTTGGCTTCTCTTTTTGAGTGTGTGGCTGGGGGGCGGGTGACACATGTGTGTTGTCGTATTGCTGTTTTGAACACTAATACAGTCTGTGAACATTTTAAACACGTTACATGGCACAATAAACACCTTCTATTCATCTCCACCTCACGTTTTCTCTGTGTTTATAAGTTCATAAATTACCACCATGACCACAAGCAGACAGTTTTCGGCTCTTAAGCCATCATCAGTGTGTGGTAGGCCTTTGTTACCTTTGTTCTGAGTAGGCCTACCATGCACTTAAGAGCCGAAACGCTCTGTTTGTGGACATGGTGGTCATTTATAAATGAAAAATGAGACTCAGCTTGTGAGAGCAGATTTTTTTTCTTCTTTAAGTCAGTAGCCTTTTTTGCGCACCCAAAGTTATTTATGTTTCACTTGAAGTTGAGCTCGCCTCTGATAAACTTCTCTGTGTTCTTTCTCATCTCTCTCTCTCTCTCTCTCACTCACTCACTCACTCACTCACTCTCTCTCTCTCTCTCTCTCTCTCTCTCTCTCTCTCTCTCTCTCTCTCTCTCTCTCTCTCTCTCTCTCTCTCTCTCTCTCTCTCTCTCTCTCTCTCTGCCTGCCTCAGGTGTAAGGACTGCAAGGCCGTGTTCCACACCTCCTGCAGGGCCGAGAGTGTCGCGTGTCCTCGCTGCGTGCGGCTGCAGAGATACCTGGAGAGAGACATGCTCTAGTCAACCCTGAAGGGACCCGCCCGCTACTCGGACCAGACTGGAACCAACCAACACTGCTCTGTGGGTCCCATTGGGCTTGCCGTACCAGCCTGTGTCTCTGTTCCCTGTGCGTTTCTCGAGCAGCATCGTCGCTAACTAACGACACGGGGCCTTTCTCTGACCTCTCCTCTGAGGTTGCTCAACCTGCTCCTCACCCCGATTCTCTTCCTGGAGAGACCCGGATTGGTCGGACCAGTTTGAACCAACACTGCTCTGTGGGTCCCACTGGGCTTGCCGTACCTGCCCAGTTTGAACCAACACTGCTCTGTGGGTCCCACTGGGCTTGCCGTAGCTGCCTGTGTCTCTGTTCCCTGTGCGTTTCTCGAGCAGCATCATCGCTAGCTAACTAACAACACGGGGCCCTTCTCAATGGCCACCCAAACAGCCACAAGTGCTCTTATTGGTGCACGCACACATGCACACTCACACACTGCATGCAGAAGATGCACATTGCTCATGGTGTTGTTGAACCATGTGCAGAGGCAGACGAGACTGAACTGTGCTGGTGGCGTGTTTTCTGGGACCAATGCCTTTTTTTGCACTTTTTTTTGCCCCAGAGAGAGTCCCTTACCCGTATCCAACCTACTCCCCTACACCTTACAAACACCATGGCAACCGTGAAGCCCCGACTGTTCAAATCTGTGTTCCTCTCCTCAGCTCTCTCTGCTCCTCTCCTCTCCTCTCCTCTCCTCTCCTCTTACCCTACTGTCCTCTCATTCCCATCCTCTCCTCTCTTCTCCTCTCCTCTTCTCTCCTCTCCTCTCCTCTCCTCTCTTCTCCTCTCCTCTTCTCTCCTCTCCTCTCCTCTCCTCTCCTCTTACCCTACTGTCCTCTCATTCCCATCCTCTCCTCTCCTCTTCTCTCCTCTCCTCTTTCTGTCTTCTCATCCCCATCCTCTTCTCCCTTGTCCGCTCCTGGGACTCACTGGTTCCACGCCATCTCATTACAGCTGAGGGTTGTACTTGCGTGTTACGCAATGATACAGGTGACGGCTGTCCCACGGCCACGGCGCAGTCCAGCGCCCTGAAATTGCCCACGCGTAGCGGCAGTTGGCCTGAAGAATGCTCAACTGCCGCTACGCGTGGGCAATTTTAAAAGTCCTTAATGGACATGTCATAATAATCAAGGATCCTGGTCTTGCTAGGACGTGAAACACCCAGTGATTGGAAAGTCCTTGGAGTTCACTTAAGAGTACCCAATTATTGGGCATTTCACATCCAAGCAAGGCCAGGGTCCTTGACTTTGAGAAACAGCCAGTGAGTCCCGTCCACTCCTATCCCTCTCCTCTCCTCTCCTCTCCTCTCCTCTCCCCTCCTCTCCTCTCCTCTCCTCTCCTCTCCTCTCCTCTCCTCTCCTCTCCTCTCCTCTCCTCTCTCTTCTGGGAGCCCTTCTGGTTGCTCGATAAGAGACACGTCTGCCTGACCTGTCTGTAGCCAAGAGACCACCACTGACTGCTGCACACTGCTCATCTACCGTATCAAACACCTCACAGGACTCCAGGGGCCTATAAGAAGCTGGTTCAGGAGCGAGGAAACCAGGTTAAGTTAAGAGGTAAATCATCTAATAGAAGAGCCTGGAATCCTCATTTTTTGTAGGACTCCCGGCTCTATTAGCTGATTTACCTCTTAACCTAACCTGATTCACTCCTGAACCAGCTTCTTAGTATATCCCTCAGGACTCCAGCTGTGCCCACGAGAAACCGGAAACACAGGACATGACCTCTAGCTGACCTCTGCCACCATTTCAAGGTCAAACGGGCCGCCCTTTTTTGCCACGGATGGACTAAATGGCCCCCATCATTAAAAAAAAAATGAACAAATGATGAACTAATGGACGACAAAATAACGTCAGAGATGGAAGTCTGACGGCGAAAAAACTGTTGACTTGAAGCTAATTTGCAAAGTTTTGTTAACTTTTTTTCTTTTCTTTCCCTCTCTCTCTCTGTCTTATGTATGTATGTGTGCGTGTGTGTGCTCTGGCAGCGGAGCCTGTATTTAATCATGTTTACAAGACTCACAACACGTCGTTGCTACCGCCTGCAGTAACTGTTCTGGACACTGAGTATCTGTTCGCTCATCACCCAGTGAGCATTCAAGCGAAGGAGTGATCATTACCGAACGATTTAAACGTGGGGTTGCAGGTTAACCATTTTAAGAAAATGTACCATTATGACATCACGTTGGGGGTTCCGCAGGCTCATAGGAGTCTATGTAGAACCTTAGAATCCTGGGGGAGTTCCCCCAACGTGATGTCATACCTGCAACCCCACCTTTAATTTAAAGCTTGTTTTAAAATCAAAGAATGTGTGTCACGGACATGTCGTTGCTACCGTCTGCAGTACAAGGTAACTCTCTTGACACACAGCGAGTGAGGACACGAGTATGTGCACGTCACGGAATGTCCCCGTCTGGAGACGCTTCACTGGTCATCGCGGGGAAGATTTTGTGACGCTTTTTTTTTTTAGTTTCTTTTACAAAATGGAGGATTGCAGACTTGTGACAATGTGACAATACCCAAACAACGCTCTTCTGTGCCTTTTGTCTAGTGCTGGTTCAGAATAGAGAATGTTCAGCGGGACTTTGGGTAGCATATTGTGTGTGTGTGTGTGTGTGTGTGTGTGTGTGTGTGTGTGTGTGTGTGTGTGTGTGTGTGTGTGTGTGTGTGTGTGTGTGTGTGTGTGTGTGTGTGTGTGTGTGTGTGTGTGTGTGTGTGTGTGTGTGTGTGTGTGTGTGTGTGTGGATTTGCCACGGCTGTCTGCACAGAGTGCCAAAAACCATTTTGTTTTCTGTTTTTAAAAAAATCATTGTGTTCAACCACGTGATCAGATTTCTGGTATTTATTGCTGATTTTTGGCTTTCAGTTTGTCAAAAGCATAAGCCTGTTTGTGTTGTCATTTTGTTATTTTCTTTTACAATTTTTTTTCTTGGATGAAAACAATTTTCACTTCAATCTTGTCACTTTTGGTTACTCGCAGATCAAAAAAGCTACTTATATTTATAATCTCCTATTCATCAATGATGGCTAATGATTGAATGCAATTAAAACATTTTAATAATAATAATTCCAATTGAAAGTTGTAATTCCCTTTCTCACTGCCAGAGAGCAGTGTTCAGTTAATAATCACAGGTTATCTTACAGTTTCTGTGACCACCATAAAGGGAGTTTCCAGTCAAACTAACACTAAGTAGTTTTTTATCTTCCAATCTTAAAATGTTTTCAAAATCGTTTCGTGGTGTATCGACTGCTAGCTGGCTGTTAAGTGGAGCCCTCTGAGTGAATACGTTGGTAGTAGAAGTTTATAAACAATTCAGCTTGAAACTTTGCGACAACTGAAGACGTGAAGTGCTTTAGCCTTGCTTTGATCTTTTTTAAGTAACTTTTTAGTCTCAAAGAACAAGTGTATCATTCATTCATTCATTCATTCATTCATTCATTCATTTGTTCAAGAGTTTGCTTCATTCATTCATTCATTCATTCACAACTTTCATCTCCTTTATGTGACGATACTCATTCAAAGATGGATGCAGAGCTGTTAGCTAGCTGTGCCATACTCTAATCTAGCACTTTACTCAGAAGAATCTTCCTGTGCCATTCTGGAGGAGACCAGAGGGGTTTGCTAAGAAGCTAGTTCACGAGTAAATCATCCAATAGAAGAGCCTGGAGTCCTCATTTTCTTAAGAAAATTAGGACATCAGGCTCTTCTATAAGATGATTTACTTCTTAACTTAACCTGGTTTACTCCTGAACCAGCTTCTTAGTATAGGCCCCTGACCTGACACACACACACACACACACACACACACACACACACACACACACACACACACACACACACACACACACACACACACACACACACACACACACACACACACACACACACACACACACACACACACACACACAAGGGCTCTTGATGTAGCAGAGATGGTTTGCATACATACGCCTGTAAATATTTAACAGATCTGAAATTGCAGTGGTGGTTGTGCGCTTTGTCATCAATGACTGTGTGTACCGTATGTATGTGTGTGTTTGTGGAACTGAATGCATGTATAAATATGTATATGTTGTGTGTCAATCAGTGGATTCGACGGAAAAAAAAGAAAAGAAAAAATAGGCACACTAAAAAGAATGAATTTCGTTCTTTTTAGTGTGGCTATTTTTTCTTTTCTTTTTTTTCCAACTATGTGATGTGCCCCCTCAGTCTGGCCACCAGGTGGGGCTATATGCCACTCTAATTCAATGGGCGCTTTCTAATATGCGGCCTCCTGTCCTCCCTTGCTTCCTTGTGGTCTCACGATGATGTCACTGTCAACAGAATTGTATTGCAATATCTCGGAAAAGCTCAATTTTAATGTCATTTCTTAATTTGCAAATGGGAGGGTGAATGAAGAATTGTCCCTCAAAAGTTGTTGTGGCTAGGCTGACAGCGGGGAAACTTTATTGTTTTCTCCACGGAGGTGGGGCGTCACCGAAACGCAAGGCCACAAGCACAAGTGGAGGACGGTAGTCCGCATATTGGAATGTACACATGGCTCTTTACAACTGCACATTAACCAACAACATCTCAAAGAAACCTTCTTGAAAGAGAGGCAGAACTAGTCTAAGGGACACATGTTCATTGCTTAGAGACTTTTTCTTTTAAGCTATTACTATTTTTTTGTATGTTATGATTTAATTGGTGACTGATTTGTTTGCAGTAGGATAAACATCAACTGAAAAATATATTATTTGAAGCAGGAACATACTTCACATTACACTTAACAGATACTTTTTTGCCCAAAGTGACCTACAGTCACTCTAGGTGCAGCCCTTAGCACATTGGCTACGTTTACATGACTGTTTTAAGTCAGAATTAAATAGTTCTCTCGGATTTACTTTGGTCTTTCATTTAATTCCGAATTTAGAAGTGTTAACATAACGTTTTCAAAGCGGAATTAAGCCTAATTCAGAATTAAAGTGAGTTCATTCTGAATTAAATGTCTCATATAAACGTAGCAACTGTGGTTGGATGCCTTGCTCAAGGACTCCTCAGCTATGGATGAGGATGTAGGACAGGTAACCCACTCTTACTGCTGATGCAGGATTCAAACATCTGAACCTCTCCAATTGCAAAACAAGACTCTGTAACCATTGGGCTAGGTGCCTATACTAAGACGCTGGTTTACTGAACACAAACCAGGATTTCCCCCTGCACTTTAGGCCTATATTGAAGTTGGTCACCTTTACAACAGAACCCACCTTCCACTAGGTCCCCTGAAAATATAACCTAATTGTATTGCAAATATAATTTGTAACATTTCTTTACAAAACACTTCATATTTCACTTGATACTTCAAAACATTAAAATTATGTTGTTGCCATATAAGACGGCCTCAAGAGCCATAAATGCCCCTGGAGACATAGGTTCCCCACCCTGCATTAAGCCCTACCTGCATTCAAAGCATTAAAATGTCTATTCAAACAGCAGAATGGGGGCAATGATGGTGAGCATGCTTGGATGTGAGAACGTGGAGTGTGATGATTAAAGTTGTGTGTGTACTCTTATCAAAATGGTGTCCCGCCTGTTTTTTCATGTGTGTTTAGGTTTCTTTGATAGATCATTTAGGAGATGTAACTGCAGTATACAGATTTAACCACTGTTCATCCAACTGTTGTAAGTATAGCCTACATAACAAAGACAGAAATACATTGCCAACTAGAAATGCTCGTGATCCGGACCACCACCAAAATGTAATCACTTACTCATTTTGTCATTTCCAACAACTCCACAGGCGTTTCATCCAAATCCGTTCATAACTTTTTGAGTTACCCTGCTGACAAACAGATAAACCAATGCGACTGAAAACATAACCTCCTTGGCTGAGGTAATGATATGGAAGTAGTGTCCCATTGGGGATGGCATATTGGTGGGTACATTCACAATGAGTGTGTTACAATATGCAAGCTTGCCTCCTCCACTTGTGCTTGTCTCCTTGCCCCACCTCCTGGCCCCTCCTCCGTGGAGAAACCGATAAAGTTTCCCAGCTGTCAGCCTAGCCACAACAACTTTTGAGGGACTGTTTTTCATTCACCATCCCAATTGCAAATGAGAAGAAGGCTTTACAATTGAGCTTTTGCAAGATATTGAAATATAATGCTGTGGTCAGTGATGTCATCATGACATATTACTTCCTGGTACGAGGAGACAAGCACAAGTGGAGGAGGCAAGGTCGCATATTGTAACGCACTCAATATGTGAGGTCGTCATGGCAGGTAGTAGGTCACACCTCAGCCCAGTAGATGGCGGTAGTCCTCACTATCTAGAAGTTCCCAATAAAGCCAACAGAAGAGAAGAAGACCTGACAGTGGGCGGAGCAGTAAATCCTCCGACCAAAATGGCATCCACGGTGGTTCAGCCCACAGTGTACATGCATGCTGCAAGACATCCCTTTTCTGTTCAGGCTCTTTGGTTGTCAGGACAAAGAGGAAGGATGAGGCTGGAGGGAGAGACGGAACAGAGGTGTAGACGGGGAAAGAAGCAGAAAAGAAACAGTGGGGAGGACAAGGCCTTTCTAAACACACAGGCACAGGTGTGTCTGATCATATGATTAGGCCCAAAATCACTACCCACAGGCTGCTGCCATGCCACACTGCAACACAAGTGTACACGTAGATGGAGGTTATACATTCCTGAACAGGTGGTGGAAGGTAAGACCCGAGACTGCTGATAAAACTCAGCAGAGTCTGACTTGGAATCTCTCACAATGTTATCCAACCCTGGCTGTAGAGAGCTGTTTTTGGCAGTCTGAAGCCTCACTAGAGTGTGTTTGTATGTAGGCCTATTCCTACTGGCAGTGCCAAGGGGTCATTTCCATTATCCAAGCTCCTGTACTCCCTTACGTGCTTCTGGCCTCGGGATGATGTTGCAAGATGTCATTGATGATAGAACGTTAATTCAATATCTCGCAAAAGCGCAATTCAAAGGTCATGCAATGAGGATGTTGAATGGGGAAGTGTCCCCCAAAAGTTGTTGTGCATAAGCTGTCAGCGAAGTGCAGAGTGTGACTAAATTACTTTTCAGGCTCCCATGCATACAGGGGGCCCGCACAGTGTCTGATTTTTATAGATTTATTTCATGTATCCATTGGGTCCATTGGAGCTGATTGTACATAGGAGCCACTACACCCCTGCCAATGACACTCAGCACTGATAAGGATGGGTAGCCAGGCCGTGCCCTCCTAGTGACGTAACAACTTCAGCGTTGCTACTAGTCAGGAGTCAATGCAAGTACTTTCTGAGTTCCCGCAAATACGGGAACTCCTCACACTTTGTTGGGAAGCAAACAATCATTAGCAAACCAAGGGAGGCCATTTGGGAAATGCTGTTTGGGAAATGATAATTGTTATGCTCTTGGTCAGACCAAGTCTCGAAGAGATTTGAAAGTCAATGATAATCAGGCTAATGGATGGGTGCATAGCTGGCCTTTGGAGAGTCAAAAGGCCCGAACTTTAAGAGTTTTTGGTTTACTTCATCACACCTAACAACACCACAGTTAGTGCTGCTTCATGCCTGTAACTTGAATGACTGTAGCCTACTGGAAAACTAGCTACCAACTATTTGTAAATATTGCACATCACAAATTGCTTACTTTATATTTATTTCACAGTGTTACTATCACTATGTCAGAATAGTCAAAATAAGACATAACAAGAAATGCACAACACTACCTCTTTTTAATATACGTTCCATGCATGTCTGCTGTTGCCCAGTCTTGCACTTTATATGGGTATTGTAGAGGTACTTTAGGTGTAATGTATGCTTACTGTCTATGTCTAATTGTCTATGTCCACACCTAAAGTCTATGTCTATGTCTGCATGGGTAAGTAAGAAACGCAATTTCAAATACTTTGTTGTCAATTTCTTTACATGCCCTGGTCATACAAAGTCAACTTGACTTGACTTGACTTGATGCATAGACAACTCTGATCTGGATCTGGAAACTGTAAATCTCACTGGACGCGATGGCCTACTATTAATATACTGTATAAGAGGAACAAAGTGGCAATGATGATGTTTTAAAAAAAAAAGTAGAACTGTGAAAATGAGCTCTAAAAATAATATGGGTGTGGTAAACCAGCAAACCTCACTGTCAACCAGGGAAATACTGGTAACTAGGCACACAACATGGCTGAGCTCACAGGACGGTAGCCTGCTGCTTTATTTTCCACACAGCACTTTCTGAATGAGGATGACCCAAGAATGACAGGGGATTGTGGATCATTGTGAATGTTTCCAGCATAAGTACAGTATTAATGGTGCATTCCCCAGGGTTGGGAGATGGGATGTTTCTGACCTCCTACTTGCTGAAATGCATTGGAACGCCTGTTGAAGCGGAATGTTCAAGTCGCGAGCTGGGGCAAAAGCGAAGCAAACCGACTTCGCCCCTTTGACTATCGTAATGTCATCACAGCAATGGCAGCACACAGTGTTAGGAGTAGTTTATGTTGCACATCACCATTCTATGGACAAATAAAGTTGATTCGGACAGGTTAACGGTTGCAAAACAGCCTGTTAACTTTTCTAAGGTGTAGTTATATTGACATTGCGTATTTCAAAGATGAAATGCGGCTAAATGAAAATAACGCATGATGTTGTTTACATTGCTGACATCTTTGAGAAGTGGATATGTAGTTTTTGTCCCTCCATGTTTGTAGTTTGTTTGACTTGCTGGTTGGAACGCTTTCAAGTGGGAGGTAGCTGCCTTCTTGTTGCCTACTAGGAAGCTCCTACCTCTGGGGAATGCACCATCAGTCTGAGACGCCCAAGAGGATGGGTTAAAAAAAAAAAAAAAAAACCTCTGTTGTGCTTTACTAATGACTCAAGTCATCCACATTACCAAGGCAGAAATAGCATGACAACAATTTGGTGTGCCATGTGGCATTGGGGCCAGGGACCCCGGGCCTCACATCTCACAGGGGCCCCTGCTACGATATTTCGTGGGCCGAATGCCATTCATGTGCACATTTCTATGCTGAACAGCAATCTCAGTATTTATCAGCTATGATACTTTTATTTTACATTATTTACAGCCCATTATGATTGCCCATTATGTATGTTTTTTTTTTCGTTTGAATATTATTTTTTTTGTTATCTTTTTTCCTTTGGTATTTTGAATGGCTATATTTTGCTTCCAATTATAAAAGTTTTCTTTAAACTTATTGGCACAAAATAAACTCCATAATTATGGGGGGCCTCTGACACATCTCCCGCCCCCCACTTCGTGGGAGGAGTGTTGTTGACATAGAGGTCAGAGGGAATTTACTGGGAGGATTCATATTGAGATGGTCCCTTTTTCTATAAATCGTGTCAATTTAAAAAAAACAATCTCAGACAAATGGTGAAAGATTATTGTGGATATGGGCCCTCGGACTGACTCATCTTGGTACTGAACAGGAACTGCCCTTCTATTAGGAGGAACTTTGTGTCAACAGGACTCTGACATCTTTAACATGCAGACTACACACATACACACACACACACACACACACACACACACACACACACACACACAAACACACACACACCCCTCTGTGTTCATCGGTCAGTATTGTGGCTCAAATGTGAACTCTTGCTGACCTGTGTGTGTGTGTGTGTGTGTGTGTGTGTGTGTGTGTGTGTGTGTGTGTGTGTGCGAGCGAGCAAGTGGTCACATTTGAGTCTCAACACTGACTGATGAGGGTGTGGTACGAGGGTGTGGTACAAGTGTGTGTGTGTGACCAAGTGGTCACATTTGAGCATCATCACTGACCAATGAACACGGAGGTGTGTGTGTGTGTGTGTGTGTGTGTGTGTGTGTGTGTGTGTGTGTGTCACACAAGCGGTCACATTGGAGTCTCAACATTGACCGATGAGGCACTCTCAGAACCCAGAGGGGTGTGGTACGTAAGTGTGTGTGTGTGTGTGTGTGTGTGTGTGTGTGTGTGTGTGTGTGTGTGTGTGTGTGTGTGTGTGTGTGTGTGTGTGTGTGTGTGTGTGTGCGCGTGTGCGCGTGTGTGTGTGTGTGTGTGTGTGTGTTCATGTTCCTAAAATAGACAGGACAGGGCGCTGCACTGGGTAATAATGTCTCAAACATCACACAGAGACATGAGTGTGTGTTCTGAACGGAGTGTATGATGTGTCTTTCCACCAGTGTTGCCAGATGTGCCGGATCATTTCCAGCCCTAACGGTGCTCAAAAACTGCCTGGAGGCACTACATTCCGCCCAATTTCAACCATATTGTATTGATTTCTAGGGCCATAAAACTACAGAAAAAACCCACCCAATGGTCGTCTTTTACCCTTTTTACCCGCAGACGGCTTATACCAAGCACCAACCTGGCAACACTGCTTTCCACCAGTATGGTCCACGTGCAGGGTTTGGTTTCATTGGACGATTTTTCCATTTTTCCAACCTGGTAGCCAAGGCGACGGGCAGGCTCATGATGTGTTCCTGCCCATTGTGAAACACAAACAGCACATTCACAAGTTAGTACTTCACTGGGAAAACGGCTGGAAAACAAGACGACAGGAAATGTTTTCCGTGTTGTGTTGCCTTTCTGTTTCCCTCATTTCTCTCTCTCTCACCCTCTCGTTCACCCTTTCCCCCTCTCTCTATCTTGTTCTCTCCAGGGGCGGTTCTAAGGGGTGGCAGGGGGTGGCATTTGCCCCCCCAGAAATATGATTTGCCACCCCAATTAAGAGCCCTGATTGTGACCAATAGCCTTAATGCTTGACATCATTTCAGACATAGAACTTTAGGTTGCAGGTTTTCACTTTAAGGGATTCACTGTATCACATAAGTCTGTGTGTCAATTATATAGCGTTTATAATTTCCCCTTAGCGTAGGAGCATGCCCCCCTGAAATACACTTCGCCACCCCTTTGCCACCCCAAGAATGAATGTCTGGAACCGCATCTGGTTCTCTCATCCTTACCCTATCTGTCTGTGTCTGTGTCTGTGTCTGTCTCGCCCCACCCCTCTCTCTCTCTCACTTTTCACCCTTGGCGTGAGTAGGGCTGTGTTGACAGAAGATTACCTGTCTGTGGTGAGACAACATACAGTATGGCATGGCATGGCAAACAACCTGTGACCTATCAGATATCAACCGGTTCTCTACCCCTGCCTCCCTTTATCTACAGCTGTAAAGCCTGCCCATTAGCCTGGTATTCTGCCCTCTCTCTGTCTCTCTCTCTCTCTCTCTCTCTCTCTCTCTCTCTCTCTCTCTCTCTCTCTCTCTCTCTCTCTCTCTCTGTGTCTCTCTCTGTCTCTCTCTGTCTCTCTCTCTCTCTCTCTCTCTCTCTCTCTCTCTCTCTCTCTCTCTCTCTCTCTCTCTCTTTGCTCCTCTGCTCTCTCTCTCTCACCCTTACTCTCTCTCTCTTTCTCCATCTCACTCTCTCACCCTTACCCACTCTGTCTCTTTCTCTCTCGCTCTCTACCTTTTCTTTCTCTCTCTCTCTTCCCTCAAGCTCTGCACTTATCTCCCTCTCCCCTCAAGCTCTGCACTTCTCTCCCTCTCCCCTCAAGCTCTGCACTTCTCTCGATCTCTCTACCCTCTCTCTCTCTCTCCCTTCCTCTCTCTCTTCTCTCCATTTCACTCTCTCATCCTTACCCTCTCTGTCTGTCTCTCTCTCTTTCTCTCTCTCTCTCTCTCTCTCTCTCTCTCTCTCTCTCTCCCTCCCTTTCTCTCACCCGTCCTCCTTCTCTCCCTCACCTCTTCCTCTTCTCTTTCTCTCACCCGTCCTCCTTCTCTCCCTCACCTCTTCCTCTTCTCTTTCTCCATCTCTATCTCTATCTCTATCTCTATCTCTATCTCTATCTCTATCTCTCTCTCTCTCTCTCTCTCTCTCTCTCTCTCTCTCTCTCTCTCTCTCTCTCTCTCTCTCTCTCTGTGTCTCTGTGTCTCTCTACCTCCCTCCCTCCCTCTATGACACAACAAGCAGAACAGGAAGTAAAGGGGCGGTTCCAAGACTCTTACGCTCAAAACACTGTTCTTACTCACTCACACGCCCACACACTCACTCACTCACACATTCACACACTCCACCAGTCACACCTCTCCAGGCAAGCTCCTGAACACTCCCGGACTGAATCCTCATCTCACCTCACACACACACGCAGGATAAGGAGGACAACAGAGTGGCAGAATGAAGAAATGAAGAGAGAGGAATGTAAGAACAAGTTCCATTCTAGAATCTTAGCAAGCCTGGCATTCTAAAGTCTTTGAGTCTACCCTACCCAGTCTGATTGGGTGAAGAAGGACTAGTCCTCACACAGCCCTGCATGCACCTTGATAAGGTACAGTACCGTCAAACCTGTTTGGGTTGCCGTCATAGGCTATTGAGAAACTGTCTGTCTGCCTGCCTGTCAATCTGTCTGCCTGTCTTTCAGTCAGTCTGTCAGTGTTACAGGCGATGAAGAATGAAGAGAGAGGAATGTAAGGATAAGTTCCATTCTAGAATCTAACAAGTCTGGCATTCTAAAGGGATGCTGACATAGCCTATTGAGAGACTGTCTGTTTGTCTGTATGTCTGTCAATCAGTCTGCCTGTCTTTCGGTTAGTCTGTCAGTGTTACAGGGGTTAATAAATAACATTGCAACATGTTTTATGATCTGGGTCACACGCAAAGTGGTCATAATCCAGTGCACTTCAACAACTCTGCAATGTTGAGCAGGAGAGAGCTAATTTTGTGTCTGCTGTGTTGTGTGGTTTTCTCAGTGTCAGCAACAGGTTTTAACACTTTTGATCACATGTCTGTGTCCGACTACACAGCCAAAAGAACTGTTAATGAGACTCTCATGGAGTTGGTTGTGACATTTTTCAAAGTAGTTCAACTCTTCTCTTGAAAGTGAAGCTGACTCAACTGAAATGTGGACTTACCTGACACTGTACTTTATTTCACTTTAATCTGAAAGGGTTAGAATAGCAGTTTTTCAACAAATACTTCCATTTTCATTGTGTACTGGGGCCTATAATACTACAAAGCTGGTTCAGGATAAGTTAAGGTTACCGGTAAGTTAAGAGATAAATCATCTAATAGAAGAGTCCTCATTTTCTTAAGAAAAGCTCTTGTATTAGATGATTTACCTCTTAATTTAACCTTAACTTATCCTGAACCAGCTTTGTAGTATAGGCCCCTGTAGTGTGGTCCAAGAGGCTTTGTGTGTACACACTGACACAAATGTCAAAATGATTCAGATGCTTCACATGACTGCCTGTTGTGAGTAACAGAGTAGCCTAAAGTTTGTCTTAAACGTCATTCATCAATAAACAAACAAAATGGCTTCTGCCTTAGGCTAAACAAGACTCCTCTTTCACGAAAAGGCTAGTGTAGGTGTAGTGAAGTCAATTCAAGTCAAGTCAAGTCAGCTTTCATTGTCACTTTCGTCAAATGCACAAGTCATACAAGCAAAATAAAAGCAGTCCGTCATGTTTTATCAACAAAGAAATAAAATGGCTTCTCCTCCGATTGTGGGTTGTGCAGGTGAGAGATACTAATGGAGTCTTTCATGTTTTCATTTATATTATTCAACGAGTAAACAAAACAATCAAAATGGCTTCCCTCTCCCAAGGCTCCTCCGTTGTGTCTGTCAGTGGATGTGAAAGTGAAGTGATACCATCTGTCAACTGTGGTAACTAACACCTGTGCCCAACTGCCAGTCAAAGACATGTCAGACTCTCTGGCTGTCACACTGACAGCTTGCCTGCCTGGCCGTCTTGCACAAAGTTGTGGCGAGACTTGTCAAACCAAATACTTCAGCATCACTCTTGTCTAGCATTTCTGCACAACGTCTGAGATTTTCAGTGACAACTTTGTCTAGAAGTTCTGCACAAAGTGACACAAAGTGTGTGGGCTACCACAATCAGGCTCGGTCAGCACAAAAAAGATATACGTAGCTGTCCTCATAAGAAGACTGATATGCATAATGTGTGGGAACTCCATTTATTCTCAACCTAAAGTCTCCAAAGGTCTCCTAACTGAAGGTCTCCTAAAGGGGCGTTCACCTGACGTCACATGGATCCAGGAAAAGAATGGGCTTGATGTATCTTACTCTAATAGAAGATTATTTGATGACATTGTCGTAAGAGGTCATTGACGATGAAAGTTTTATTCAGTATCTCACAAAAGCGCAGTTCATAGGTCATTCTATCATTTGCAATTGGGATGTTGGATGAGGGAATGTCCCTCAAAAGCTGGAAAAGAGATATTCTATGCGGTCCTGCGCTTCACAATCTAGTGCGTCATCGGAAAGGACTAGTAATTGCAGGGAAAGAAAGGAGTCACCGGAGCATCTTCAGATGTGGAAGTTTACTTGTTTTATTGGGCAAGTGCCAAGAATAACGTTTCGACGTTCTCACGTCCTCTTCAGAGTCAATATCCCTCAAAAGGTGTTCTGCCTAGGCTGACAGCAGGGAAACTTTACTGTTTTCTCCACGGAGGTGGGGCATCAGCAAAGGGCGAGGCCACATGACAAGTACAACTCAAGGATGCGAGTATGGATAATGGAATGTGCCCAGTGTGTGATGTTGAAAGGCTCAGTCAGTCAAGAAAGGCAATGCTGCTGTCTAAGAAGGCTGCAGTGATGGTGGTCACCACTCTGCGGGTGTTTCTCATAGTGAAGTTGTCCTTGCTAGTGTAACGGAGGCTAACTAGCACAGAGTTGGCGTGGAACGTTGGTAAACCTCCCTCCGATAGCCTCATACAGTATCGTGCCGTTGGGCCGAGAGACTAGTCTCTTGGCCCAGCGGTATCGTACTGTGTCTCCCATTGCCGAATCGTTGTAGTTGACGAGGTCGCACGTTCGATCCCCGAGGGGGGTGAACAGGTGCAAGATGACCTCCGTCACAATAGTACGAGTAACACCCATTTGTTTGCGGTTTTCACCAATTATTAATTACACTAGTTCCACGCAGCTTCGTGGGGCTCCAGAGCTACACACACACACACACACACACACACACACACACACACACACACACACACACACACACACACACACACACAGAGGTCTGGTAGGAGGAACCAAGCTAGTTATTGGATAGGCGGGCGTTGCTTGCACAAGCAAGGCTAGAACACGTTTCTTTGAGAACTATCCATTGTCTTCCTCACTAAGAAGGCTGCACTTGTAATCATTGATGCCCTATTGTCTAACAGACAGAAGCCGATGATGACCATCAAAGCAGTCACCAAAGCCATCAAAGTTTGAAAGCTTATTTATTTAACACAGGGACAGCATTATATTAATAGTGTTCTTTAATAAATGCTCAATATACAAGATTGTAGCCGTAGGGCTAATTTCCATATTTTGTCCCTTTGACAGGTTAGATGGTCCCTTAAAAAGAAATACAAAAACAGTATCGCACAAGTTATAAAA
This sequence comes from Engraulis encrasicolus, assembly GCF_034702125.1. Taxonomy (NCBI): domain Eukaryota; kingdom Metazoa; phylum Chordata; class Actinopteri; order Clupeiformes; family Engraulidae; genus Engraulis; species Engraulis encrasicolus. The sequence goes on along the minus strand of NC_085873.1, from coordinate 37,925,418 downwards.
ATAAAAAAGGCTAATTTCCATCTCTTTGCCCTTTGCCAGATTAGATGGTCCTTTAAAAAGAAATACAAACAAGTATTGCACAAATTGTGAAAACAAACAAGTTTAAAATAGTGTACAAATTTGAGAATACATAATAGGCCTACAAGAATGACTAACAAACTATGCATAGTTTGCATGCTAAGAAGGCTACTTGAGCAGTCCATAAAGTGTCGCTCACTGTCTCAGTCCTCATCTTCCTGCCTAAGAAGGTTACCTCTGGTGGTCAGTGTCGCCTTCCTCTTTGTGAAGTGTGTGGCGTGGTTTTGTTTTTGCTACTTTGTTGTACGGAAGGGGTTGTGGTAACGTTATTGTCTTGCGGGCTCAGTCTGAAACATGCAGTACTGTACTCTCACTCGTTCAGCATCATTTTCACAGCGTGTTATACTTTTCATGGTAATTCTATGCATGTGACAAATGAAATCCATGTAATCCTAGACTAGTAATCCTTGTAATTCAGCGCACTATGTACAGTACAGTAGGGGAGCAAACAGGGTGACTCTCTTTGATTAGGTCGTGGGATTCTTTTGATATAATGTTCAAAGTCACGCTTTAATGTCTTTTTAAAAACCATAGGGCTTTTATGGCTTTATTTTGAGAGGACAGTGGAGGAGAGACAGAAAATGAGTCGGGAGAGAGAGATGGGGAAGGATCGGTAAATGATGCCGGCGACGCCAGAATCGAACCCAGGTCGCCAGCGTAGTAACCCAGTGCCACTCTTGAATCGTGAATCAAAGTCAGTGGTGTAGTCTACGTAGAATGCGGGTATACGGAGTATAACCACTTCTAAATTTCAGGGATATCAGTATACCCACTTAAAATGGATTGATCCATTATTTTGAATGGCACACAAATATATACAGTATATCCACTTCAAAAAATGCCCCAATATACAGTATACCCACCATACAAAGGTAGACTACACCTCTGATCAAAGTGACTTTTTTTGGCAAGCTCATCCAGGAATATCAACATGTCAATCTATCAATCATATCACCAGTCACGCCGTGCTTACAGTAGTAAAATTAGGTAGCAAACATGTCCATTACTTTTGCCTTTATAGGCTATTTCACTGACATGAGTGAAGCCCAATACACTAAGGACCATGGATTTCAACATTTCCCCATTTTAGTTTTGTGTATGAATGCGGTGACATTATTGTGAGTCTGTCTTACTGACTCTTGTAGGCTTCACTTTCAGGAAACATTCACTTGCTCAGTGTGAAGTGTATCCAGCAAAGACTTTTTGTGGGATTCTGCAGACACACTGATTAACTCATTTAAGCCTGAGGCACATGCAAAAAAAAACGCCTACTAAATGAATGCCTAAGCCATTTTTTGGGAAAAGGTGCCCTCAGCCTATAAAAACCTAAATATCTCAGCCTCTGAAGCAGATAAAAACATGAAATAAGCTGCATTTAAAACAAGGTATGACCCTTGTCTTGTATTATACTGTGTTCATGCAACTCTAACATCCACATTTCTAATAAGATAAAAAAAAAAACTAAAATCACAAGAGTCTGAATGCAGCGTCTATGTCGCTCCAGGCACTTAGGTCAATGCAGCGTATATGCAGCATCAGGCTAAAATGGACACTGTGTGAGATTTTTAGTTGTTTATTTCCAGAATTCATGCTGCCCATTCACTAATGTTACCTTTTTCATGAATACTTACCACCACCATCAAATTCCAAGTATTCATTATGAAAAAAAATCACTTTTCATACATGCAAAGAGGGATCTTCTCCATGGTCCGCCATTTTGAATTTCCAGAAGTAGCCATTTTTAGCTGCAAAAATGACTGTACTTGGGCCATACTAGAAAATACTACTTTATACTTAG
>NC_085873.1:37901042-37918542 GCF_034702125.1 Engraulis encrasicolus | reverse complement strand
AGGAGAAGGGAACCGTGAGAGGAGGAGGAGGAGGAGAAGGAGGGAACAGTGAGAGGAAGAGGAGGAGGAGGAGGAGAAGGAGGGAACAGTGAGAGGAAGAGGAGGAGCACAACGAGGAGGAGGAGGAGGTGGAGGAAGAGTTCTAAGAGATAAGAGACGAGGTCTAGGATGGCGGCCTCCCCCCCTGAGCTGAAGTTTGTGAAGGTGATTTCACCTTTAAATACATTTACAAGTATTGCGCAATGCCTCTATTATCAAATTGTGAATATTATCAATATTAATAATTATTGTTATGTGTTAATTGTTATTTAAGTAGAAGAGTATTCATTTGCCTCTCTGTCTCTCTGTCTCTGTCTCTGTCTCTCTCTCTCTCTCTCTCTCTCTCACACACACTCACACACACACTCTCTCTCTCTCTCTCTCTCTCTCTCTCTCTCTCTCTCTGTTTCTCTCTCTCCTCCACCCCTCTCTCTCTCTCTCCAGGTCCTCTTCCCGTACGAGTACACAGCCAGAGATGGCCGCCGCCTCTCCATCCAGCCGGGCGAGCGCTACTCCCTCTTGTCCAGGACCAACTCCCACTGGTGGCACGTGCGCCCCCTGCAGGATGCCTCCAGTAAACCCTTCTACGTACCCGCGCGCTACGTGGAGGAAGTACAGTACCAGGGCGCACCAGATGCCACCCCCTCTTCATCATCATTGTCGTCATCATCATCGTCTAAAAGAGATGGTGGCAGTGGAATAGATCAGGACACACTGAATGTCTCTTCTTCATCTGCCTCACCTTCCTCCTCCTCCTCCTCTTCTAGAACTCCAGAAAGGGATGAAGGTAGAGGTGGGGATGGAGTGATAGTGACTGGTGCCATTGCCACTTCTGCTGCTGGAGGGGGTCTTGGTGGTGGTGATTGTAGTCCAGCCACCAGTGTTAGGAGTGGTCCTGATGCTGAAGGAATTGCTCCTGGTGGTCCTGATGCTGTTGCCCGTGGCGACGCTTATGGTGATGATGGTTCAGTGGACCCAAGTACCCCTGTAGCAGAGGTCACGCCATGCTGGCTGACGCCCACGGAGGAGAGGGGGGTGGTGGAGCTGGCCACTTCCCTGAGGGAGGTCGAGGCTGAGGCAGAGGCTGAAGGGCCCTATGAGAACTCGCTATGGCTGGCTGGGATAGCCCCTCCCCAATCCTACTGTTCTATATCCTCCACGGGACCTGTGGACAGCACTGGCATTGTGGGCTCTCCCTCACAGCAGCATCGAGAGTGGGCCGATATGGACAACGGTAACAGAGATCCTACTTCTTCTGGGCGAGATGATGCAGCCCATAAAAACTATGATGTAAACGCCAACTTCAACGGCCACCGCACTCCGGATCCTCATCAGACTAGCAGCATCGGATACTCAGAGTATGACAACGGACAAATGTACATCGATCCCGACTACCAGACACAGATGGACACAGAACCCACCTACGACAGGCGGATAGAACAAAGCTATGAGCAAGACGCACAACAACCGACCTATGATGCAGAGATGCAAGTTGGTCTGCCTGACACAATGTCTACGGCTGGGTTGCCACAGCAACGGGACTTGGTAGCGGATGGAGTATACGAGAGCATAGATAGCCTTCAGGAGGAGGACGCGCTAGCTTTGGCTGGGCTGAGCTTGGAGACACCTGGGGTTGACATGGCAACATCGCCTGTCGTCGTCAAGGAGACGGATACACACCCACAGCCTGCACCTGAACAGGTAGGTGGAGGCAGAGGCCTGCACGCACACACGCTCGCACATATGAGTAGTCATGGGTTAGGGGTTAGGGCGTCAGACTTGTAGTCCAAAGGTTACCGGTTCGACTCCCGACCCGCCAGGTTGGTGGGGGTAGTACCGGTAATTAATCAGTGCTCTTCCCCATCCTCCTCCATGACTGTGATACCCTGAGCATGGTACCATCCCACCGCACTGCTCCCTTTTGGGTGCCTTGGGGGAGCTGTCCCCTTGCACGGGTGAGGCAAAAATGCATTTTGTTGTGTGCAGTAGGGCTGTAATGATATTGTATCGAACTGAGAAATCGTGACACACAGAGTCACGATACCGTATCGCGATATAAGGAGGCAGTATCGTGATACGCCCTTTTAAGGTTTTGATACCCATCAGCCCAGAAAACAACCACATGATATGAAGTGATAGTGCTTCCAAGCATAATAATTATTATATAGAAACTTTTCTAAAAGTATTAGTAGCCTCTTGTAACCTATTCTACCTATAAACTATCATAGTTTTTATTCATAAAGTTTATAATGTTGGCAAACGTGAAATCGTGTGGTGTATCAAACCGTAGGTCATGAATCGTGATACAAACCGAATCGTGAGTTGAGTGTATCGTTACAGCCCTAGTGTGCAGTGTGCAGTGTTCACTTGTGTGGTGTGGAGTGCTGTGTCACAATGACAACGGGAGTTTGAGTTTCTCAGTTGGGCTTGCACGCACGCACGCACACACAAGCTTGTAGCTGAATGTATCTGATGTATCTGAAAGCCCTGATAGACAGCCACCCACATACACACCGGGTTATTTTTGTCTCACCGAGATGAAAGTCAAACAAAAGGCACCTTCAAGGTGTTTGCATGCTCAAGTATTTTCTTCACAGACAAGCAAATTTAGGCTAAATGTCAGCACCAACCACGATAGGGGAGAAAAACACACGGCAGTCTGCATTTGCTTACTACACACACTAGATGGCAGTGTAAGATCTTTTGGAATAGTTTGTTTGACTTCCTCACCAGTTTCAGTACAATTCAATGGTTCACAGCCTATTTTTGGCATGGGACCCCATTTTGACATCCCAAATTTCTGGGGACCCCATACACACTTTTTTTTTTTTTTTGAACAACCAAAAAAAGAAAAACAATCCATGGCGAGCTAACTTATATGGTAAACCCATAGATTTTAATTAACATCTCAGATTGTATGCAGCTTTTCAGTCAGAATATTAACTAGTAGTTACGCTGTATTATGTTGGTAATAATAGTTGGTAGCCTACCAATAATAATTGTTAATATAGCAGTTCATAGTATAAAATTAGTTATATCATTCTTTTTTTACACCTAGATATTTCAAGCAACCCCATTAGAATTCCAGGCGACCCTACATGTGGTCCCAAACCCCTACAGTGAGTCCAATATGTATTTGATCCCTTGCTGATTTTGCCGGTTTGCCCACTAATAAAGACATGATCAGTCTATAAATGTATGATAATATGTATTCAACCATGGAGAGACAGAATATCAAAAAGAAATTCCAGAAAATAACTTAAAATAATATTTTTTAATTTATTTGTATTTAATTTAGGCAAATAAGTATTTGACCCCTCTAGCTAAAGAAGATAAAGTGCTTTGTGGCAAAGCCCTATTTGTCTAGTACTGAGGTCAGATGCTTCTTTTAGTTGATGACAATGTTTGTGCATATAGTAGAACATATTTTTGCCCATTTTTCTTTGCAGATTATCACTAAAACATTAATAGTTTGTGGCTGTAGCTTGGCAAATGAGAGGTTCAGTTCTCTCCATAGAATTACTATAGGGTTAATATTTGGAGACTGTCTAGGCCACTTCACGACTTTAATATGCTTCTTATTGAGTCACAGTCACTCCTTCGTTGCTTTGACTGTATGTTGTGTATTATTGTCTTATTGGGAGATCCAAAAATGGCCCACCCTTCAGTGTAGTGGTGGAGGGAAGGACGTTTGCACTCAGGATTCCACATTAAATGTCTCCCTCCATCCATTCGTTGACTGTGAAGTTGTACTGTGCCTTGGCCAGACAAGCACCCTCGAACCATATTGATACCACTTTCATGCATGATGGTGAGGAGGATGTTCTTGGGATCTTAGACAGCAGTACTCTTTCTCAAAACACATTGAATTGTATTAATGCCAAACAGCTTGATTTTGGTTTAATCTGACTACAGCACCTCCCTAAACCAGTCTGATGTCCGTTGGCAAACCTCAGGTGGGACTGCACAGGTTCCTTCTGAAGTAGAGGTACCATGTGTGCACTACAGGATTTTAAACCTCTGTGGCATTAAGTGCTACCAGTAGTTTTCTCAGTGATTTTGGTCCCAGTATTGATATCATTGCCTAGTTCATCCCGTACAGGTCTAGGGTGCTTTCTTTCTGTTCTCATGATTATCAAATCCCTACAAAAGGTCAAATCTTGTATAGAACCCCAGACAGGCTGATGGATAGTAATTTTGTATTCCTCACATTTTGGAAGAAATGCATCAACAGCTGGGTCATTAATACCCAGTCTCTATCTTGTGGCTTTGCAGCCCATTTAATCTTTGTTCAGGTCTAAAATCTTGTCCCTGATATCATTTGACCGCTCTTTGGTCTTTCCCATGCTGGTGAGGTTGGAGTGTGACTGATTCACTCATACTATGGACCGATTCAATGTGTCTTTTATGCATGTTAGTATGTACAGGTGTCTTTAATTCAGATGACAAGTTGATCGGAAGTGCCCATCTGGTCTGTGGGCCCGGAACTGTAATCAGTTGGCAGGGGATCAAATACTTATTTTGCTCGATGAAATGGAAATAAATTAATATATATTCTCTTAAGTTAATTTCTGGATTTTCTTTTTGATATTCTGTCTCTCCATATTAGAATACATATTATCATAAGTAAGTAAGTAAGTATGCCTTTAATAATCCCGCCATGGGGAAATTCGTTTGTTGCAGCAGTAACATACAGATAGTGCAGAGACAATAGACAGTGTACATACAACAACACAGGATAAATACTTAAAAAGATGTTAGGGGAAAATATAAATGTCTCTGTTAAAAACCACAACAAGTACATTAGTAAGAATGAAAGTGCATTGTAAAAAAAGTGCATTAGCAGCTTCATAAAATGGAGGAGAGGGTGCTAGGACAATAATAAATAAGTAAGTTAAAAAGTTAAAAAGATAAAAAGACCATCACTACCATCCCTACCACCACCACCACCATCAACATCATCATCATCATCATCATCACCATCACCATCAACATCATCATCATCATCATCATCCCCAAGGCTACCGCAGGGACTTAGTGTTATTATATAGTCTGACTGCAGAGGGAAGAAAGGCCCTGCGGTACCTCTCTGTTCTGCAGTTTGGGTGGAGGAGTCTACTGCTCATGGGCTCAGCAGGGCTGCCACTGTTCCATGCAGGGGGTGGATGGTGTTAGCCAGGATTGCTGACAATTTCGTCGTCATCCTCCTGTCCCCCACCACTTCCACAGTGTCAAGGCTACAGCCCAGGACAGAGCCAGCCTTCCTCACCAGTTTGTTGAGTTTCTTTGCCTCAGCTGCTGTGATGCTGCTGCCCCAGCACACCACCCCAAAGAACACAACAGAGGAGACCACAGAGTCGTAGAAGGTCCTCAGTAGGTTTTGTTGAACCCCAAAGGACCTCAGTCTCCGCAACAGGTGGAGTCTACTCTGGCCTTTCTTGTAGAGAGCCTGGGTGTTGTCAGTCCAGTCTAATTTTTTATTGAGGTGAACTCCCAGGTATTTGTACGTGTCCACAATGTCTATGTCAATACCCTGGATGTTTACTGGTACAATAACATTTATTGACTGATCATGTCTTTGTAGGCAAACCAACAAAATCAGCAAGGGATCAAATACTTATTGGACTCACTGTATGTTGAAAAGCACAAATAATACGGGGCGCTGTGGGTCAGCGCGCTAAGCCCCCACATTTGGGCTTACATTGCCCACGGGGACCCCGGTTCGAGTCCGGTCGGGGTCATTTCCCGGCCCTGCCCCATCTCTCTCCCAAACATTTCCTGTCTACGCTCACACTGTCTTGTAATAATAAAGGCCAAAAAACCCTCAAATAAATACTTTAAAAAAAGAAAGACTCATATAAGACATAGCCAATGGAGGGCAAAAGTGCATGTTGTAGGCTGTTGTTTGCTCCAAAAATGGTTTCTGAGGCCTCCCACATGAGGAGTCTTGCACTAACTGAGAAATGACCATGTTATGACAGTGGGCCCCGAAGTTGATTTTGTCATTATTGAATAATCACAAGCCTGGCAGCCAACTTTTTACTAAATCAAATGATGGCATGCACAAAAGAACTGGACTTGAGCCTAGTTGTGCGTTTTGTGCGAGTGTCTCTCTCTCTCTCTCTCTCTCTCTCTCTCTCTCTCTCTCTCTCTCTCTCTCTCTCTCTCTCTCTCTCTCTCTCTCTCTCTCTCTCTCTAATTAATCTTCCCCTGCTGGGCCATGAAAGAAAAGATTGTGTGCGGCCTGTGACCTGAAGGCAGGCCAGGGGGCATTCTTCAATGTCTTCTCTTATCCACAAGGAGGAGGGCTTGTGATCTGCTCTAATTGATTGATACTACGTGATGCTCAGTGTTTGGAAATTGGGCCTTGTGCTTCTTGGAATGGGAATGCCTCACATCAGAAGCAAGCAAGCATGGACTAAAACTTAACGGGCATGACATGCGTTTTGTGCATAGGGGTGGCCTTCTCTATGACTGTTCTGGAATTCAGTAGGCGGCTTGATCCATTCATCCAGCTTCAGTCATAGTTCTTATCAAGACCCTTAAAGAAAGTTATTCAACCCTTAGGTGCATCAGAAACTGATTTTTACACTGTGCAAAGAGAAAATTAACTGAATTATTTAATTGAAATTGTATTAGGCCTATTATTATTATTATTATCACATCGTAATTTAATAAATTCGTTCGTAATGCAGTTTATTGTGTTTGGTTAGGTGGGGTGGGGGTTTGTAGGCCTATACTTGCATTCTCTGTATTGCAGGGCCTATATCCTGCCCCCATGGTCATGCATCGTTGCAAGTGCCAACAGGAAAGTTTTCTATCTCCCTCTCTGCATGTTAATGGGCCGGCTTGGTCCTTTTGTGCAACCTTTCATTTCATCCGGGGACGGGGTACAGAATGGGCTACCCCCCTGAAAAAAACCCTTTCAGCCGGCAGATTTTCCAAGGTCTTTTTATAGGCTACTCGCCGGCCTCAAGAATTTTTTTTTTCTAGACAGACCTCACCATGTAGCCTAGGCTATGATCGGCGTAGGTTTGGTTTTTATTTGACAGCTTGGATTTCTAGAGTTTAAAGTGTATTTGACTCTCTGTGTATTGCGCAGCCAACTCGTATGGCCTTGCCTCTCATGTAAATTCATAGACTGACTGGCTGAAAACAGGTTTGTTCAGTCCACTGTCGTCGCCGAAACGCCACAGGGAGGAGAGTACAGAGAGGCGGCGTAAAGGGTTAATTGGAGAGCAGGCTGCTGTACACAACCGAACAACCACTCCCTCGCGGGACTGAGATTCCCTATCAACGTACCTGTTCGAGTCGCGAGCCTAGGTCGCCAGGGGAGCGTGACGTCTGCGCTGCGAGGCGAGCGTGAGTGGAGAGGGAGAGAGAAGGACTGAGGTGGTCTGGCTCGAGCGAAATAGCAGGCTGGAACAACCTGCGAGACTTGTACACCTGCCATCCCAACCTGCGATGTAACTTGTCTTGTCGACACTTTCTGATTTCTCTTGTTCATCTGCTCTTACCGCTTTCTCATGGACACTTTGTTCTGGATTTGTCAGAAGCGGGGGGAACACCTGGTCTTGACAGGTAGGCTAACCGTGGTGTGGGTGTGTTGTGTATTAAGTGTGCGGGTGTAAAAATCTCTGTAGTACCAGCCACGGCAGTGTAACTTTGACACTTTGTTTCAACCGGCGGATGGTTACAGTTTTACCACCTGCACTTCTCTTTGGCAAGTGTTTCCACGCATACTCAGTTTGTTTTTCACTTCTTCAATAACAACAGTCAATGCTACACATTATCTGGAAACAACATATTTGCCTAGAATGTCTTGCCATCTCTGTAGGTTACTGAAAAGTGTGTAAACTAGCTGTTAACAATTGTTTAACTATCTGTTCTGTCGTTTGGTAGACAGTGACAGGTTACCATGCAAAAAGTATTTTCTTTATAGTTGGCATGTCTACAAAACACTTTTTAGATGCCCCTGTTACAAACTCTTACTCTTCTGTTCTGTCCTGCTCTGCATTGAAATTCAGCCTCACCGTTTTGGCTTGGCTAGGAGGCCTCTGGGTAGGGACTGGGGAGCTCTTGAAAAACTTCTATGCATTCTCACCGAGAGAGAGAGAGAGAGAGAGAGAGAGAGAGAGAGAGAGAGAGAGAGAGAGAGAGAGAGAGAGAGAGAGAGAGAGAGAGAGAGAGAGAGAGAGAGAGAGAGAGACTGGAACTATGCCCAATGGAGTTCTGGTTGTCATGGTGATTTTGGGGAGGTGTGGGGAGTTGGGGGATTCCAAACCATGACAGCGCCCCCAGTGCCATTCAATTCATTGGGGGCTGAATGCTGAATGGATGGTTTCAACACTCAGAAACGGTGTATATATAGGTCAGTGAGTGGGTAGAATAATACCAATGTGAAACACCCAACCCTATGCAGTCCTATATGCATTTTGATGGGCCGTCATCATCATTAACTTTGGGTGCAACATGTGTGACATGTAAATAGCAGGTCTTTTACAAGTTTGTCCTCACATGCCTGTGTGTGTGTGTGTGTGTGTGTGTGTGTGTGTGTGTGTGTGTGTGTGTGTGTGTGTGTGTGTGTGTGTGTGTGTGTGTGTGTGTGTGTGTGTGTGTGTGTGAATGCAAATGTACTCGTTAATGTGTCAGGTTGAAGAGTACATGAGCTTCACAACAGTCCGTGCAGGCCTTCTGTAAAGGTCTCAAGAGCTGCAGAGTAACAGCACAGTACAGCACAGGGACAGGCAGGCACACACAACATAAGACCACATCATAGCACTGGAATGCAAAGGACTAGGGATGCAAATTATTGATTAATTCATCAATTGTTAGTTGATTGCCTTATCGATCGACTTACGATCAATTGATAAGCGGGGTTTTCCCCCCGAAATCTCAATGTTTCTCGAACAAAAAAACTACTAAATCTAAAAATTAAAATTAAAAAGTGAGATAAAATACTACATTTAAATGAATTCTATTTCAATTCTTTAATCCAAAGGTGATTTAAATATTCCCACTATTTACACCCCTCTTAACACACACTCTTCACATGCCCATTTCACCTGGGTCTCTTGTCAGTTGAATTGGCGATTAATTGTGATTAATGTTTTTTTAATCGCTTAACGCATTGATCGATTAAAGTCGATTAATCGATTAATCATTTGCATCCCTATTAGCACTGGAATGCAAAGGGCAATGCAAAGGACTTGCCTGGTTTTACCAGACCACATTAGCCCTTTAATTACATTACATTACATTACATTTCACTTAGCTGACGCTTTCATTTTGTTCAAAGCGACTTACAACTATTATTTTTCAGGGTATTGGTCACAGTCCTTGGAGCAATGTGGGGTTAGGTGCCTTGCTCAAGGGCACTTCAGCCATGGATGGAGGTGTAGGGAGAGGTCAGGGGGGGATGCACCCCGTACCTTCAATGCACCCTGTACCTCCAGTGGCACGCTGTAATAGTTACTGAAAAGTTAACTTCAAGTTTTGGCAAAGGACGCGCTCAACTTCTTAGAAAAACGAAAGTCTTTGGGTGCGAGATAAAAAGTATCAACTTAAGGAAGAAAAATCCGCACTCACAAAACTGCGTCTCATTATTTATTTATATTACCACCATGTCCAAAAAGCAAACGCGTTTCGGCTATCAAGCCTTCATCAGTGCATGGTACCTTGCGTGGTACCACACACTGATGAAGGTTTGATAGCCGAAACGCGTTTGCTTTTTGGACATGGTGGTAATGAAAAGTTAACTACCATAGTACTATACTACAATACTATGACATAACACAGGGCCTTTAGCAATGCATCTTATTCATTGCCATTCTGGTAACAGCAAAGTTATAACGCTGTTTCTTAACAGGTTAATTATTTAGTCATTCATTTTTGGTCTGGATCCTCGATGCCCTGGAGCGCTTGGGTGGGAGGAGTGAGCTCAGCTCTGGTTTGAAATGAGTGGTGACCAGTCGCAGACAGTTCACGCTCATGACCTAGGCTTGCTGTATGTTATTATGCGCCCAAGTGCGTTCGCTTATTGACTGGCTGCCTGAAGGATGATTAAACTCTACCCAGAGAAGACCATTCGTGAATTACGAAGTAATTACAAAGTAGTACAAAATAAATGGTCTGGCCTGTCACTGAAGAGAACAGCACACTGTAACACAACACACAACACACCACAGCACACTGGAACAGAGGATAACAGGGGGTATACTACAAAGCTGGTTCAGTAGCAAAACAAATTAAGTTAACCTTGAGGTAGACGTAAATCCTCTAATAGACGAGCCCGGAGTCCACATTTTCCTGCCGGTATATCTATTAGCAGGATTACCACTTCCTGTAGTAGGTTAACTGAGCCTGGTTAATTGTTTAAAATATATATATATTTTGGGAGCATTTTTGCCTTTATTTCGATAGGACAGTATGAGAGATGACAGGAAGTGAGTTAAAGGGAGAGAGAGAGATGGGAGGGTGGGCGATAGGCAAATGAGCCGGGCCGGAATCGAACTCGAGTCACCGGCGTCGTAACCCAGTGCCCTACCATTAAGCCATGGCAGGGCCCTGGTTTATCACTTAACCATGTTCTTAGTATACCCCCCTCAGTCCTGCACATCAAGCTCACTATAGCACAATACATCAACCACAACATAATAACACACAGGAACTCACTGTGTGCACTGTGCACAGAGTGCATGCATGAACCGTTCGAGACATACAGCACAGTGTTTGGCTTTCCCCGCTGTAAGCCTCCGTCATTAAGTCGCAGTTGGTGGCATTCTTTGCATAGAAGGCGTAAAGCTCAGCAATACCGCGGCTATGTGTAATGACATAATGATATCGGCTTATCCCCCACGCAAGGTTTCATATTTGCTGGGGCTGTATGTATGTACACAGGTTGGTGTTGGAAAGCCAAGCAACGTATGGCTTCGAAAAACAACAGTGTGCATGGCTCTGGGGGGTATGATGGATTGATATTAATATTGGGAGCCGAACGAGCAGCAATCAACTATCAAGGTGAAATACTCCATTTAGTTCCAAATGCATACACATTCTGTACACATTTAATGTAATCTATGGAATGGATGTAACCTAGTTATTTATTGCAGGGTGAAGGTGTGGTTGGTTGTAGGACGGTGTGTGTGTGTGCTGTGGGGGGGGGGGGGGGTACTGAGCTGTGTGTGCGTGTGTGTGTGTGTGTATGGGGGGGTGCACTGAGTGTGTGTGTGTGTGTGGAGGGGGGGGTGGGTGGTGGCGTATGGACTGGATGGGTCAGGGGCAGTGGGTTAGGACATCCAGTGCTTCTGAGCATGTAGGCCTACACTGTTTTTCTTCTATTGTTTTTACTGTTGTTTGTTTTTCTGTATTCGTGTCACGTGTTCTATGTGGTTTTTTTTATGATGCTGCAACCTCCCTGTCTCCAAAGCAAGTTTCTCCTTCTTGGAGACTAATAAAGAAACCTAACCTAACCTAACATTTGCTGTATATTCGTGTATATCTACTGCAAATGTGAGGGGCCACATGCATTATGTTCAGGTTCATTTCGCCAGGTAGACCTAGACAAAGTTGACCTTGTTATTTAAATATTTGTAGTAGCCTACACACTCAAATGATCATATTTGCTGGGCTGCTGCACAGGTTCGTATTGATGTAGATATTGGAACGCCATTCAAGCTGTGTTGGTGTTGCGCTGCATAAGTGCAGTGCTCTCAGCAGTTGCGTTCACCGAGGGTGTCAACATCTGCTGGTACATACTGTACATTTTTGGAAAAAAAAGGTTCGCACACTTTGGATTTTTTCTTCTTTAAGTTATTTTTTCTTCTTTTTATTTATCCATTCATTGGCAATGACGTTTCGACCTCTCGGTCTTCCTCAGATTCACGTCATTGCCAATGAATGGATAAATAAAAAGAAGAAAAAATAACTTAAAGAAGAAAAAATCCAAAGTGTGCGAACCTTTTTTTCCAAAAATACGTAATATTTTTGTTCAGCACCAGGGATTGTGCACAAGTAACTCTCTACACGTACTGTACATTTTCCATGCAATTCACAGGCTTGAAAAGTGGGCGTGGCACCCAAACCTTGGACGGCCTCATCTCCACAACCGGTAGACGTACTGTAGAACAGTGGTTCTTAACCTGGGGTGCGGGCACCCCCTAGGGGTGCGGCAGAGATTTCAGGGGGTGCGCGGAATTTTGTTTGTGTTGAGGTTGCGAACAAAATTCTGCTTCCAAACATTATAATTAGGCCAAATCAAGACAAAATTAAAACATGTTTTGGTGCCCATGTAAAGTCATTAAAGTATTTATTAATATCTAAAGCAAGAATCATTGCAATTAATCACTTAAATCATTTTTTAGTGTGCATACACATGTAGAAGTTTGGGTTGGGGGTGCGCGGCTGGTCTTGGGCACAGGTTAGGGGGTGCTTCAAGAGAAAAAGCTTAAGAACCACTGCTGTAGGGTGCTAATACTTTGTATTCTTTCAATTGTATGTGAGATACACGGCAAATCGGAGAGGGTCACGTGGGGAGGGCGTGTGAATTGACATGGAATGACCCCCAGTCAATCGTATGGAGGTGGATGTCGGTGGCTATATTGGAAGGATTGACTGTAAACCCAGAGAAAAGAAGGCAAACTCATTCTCAAGTACAGAGGTGTCAAAAGTAAAAGTACTTTTGTGGTGTAATTACAACACTAGCACATGGCATTACATAGCTTTTACACCATTTACTCCATTGTACCTAATGAGATAGATAGACTGTATTATTACTGAAAAACACTGAAAACCTAACAAGGACCCATCACAAACTTGATCCAACCAGTGCAGAGTTAGCTGATCGTAAGACAAGTACACAGGTCTACGGTTACTCAGATAGGTTACTTGTGTGGCAAGGAAACTGTATTTCTTTTTTTAAACTTTTCTTTTGACATCTCTGCTCAAGTATAGAAAACCTAGGGTCTCAGACACCTGCAGGAATTTTGTAATGAGTTAAGAGATTAACTTTCTTTTACACTCTTTTGACCTTTTTCTTTTTTCTCTTCTAGTCTGGGGCCCGATAAAACCATATGTGGCCCCTGGGCCTTATGTTTGACACCCCGAGAACAGTGTGAGCGAGTGTCGGGGCGGTAGTGGGAGAGAGGCAGGGAAGGACCCTTCAACACCCTTGAAATTATAAAGCATTATAAGCTAGATTTGTGGTTATTCATAATTGCTAACATAAGGCATCATGAAACATCATGGGTGTAGTTGTAATGCGTTGCAAGTAATTATAATGTACATTATATAATTTGATAAAGGTTGTGTTTTCGGTCGCTTTGGTTTGTCTGTCTGTTTGTCAGCAGGATAGCAAAAAAAGTTATGCACAGATTTTGCTGAAATTGTTGGAGGTGTTGGAAATGACGAAAGGAACAAGCGCTTCATTTTTGGTGGTGATCCGGATCTCGATCCGGGTCCAGTAATTTTTTTTTAAGATTCTTCATCATTGCAGGGTAGCTCTATATAAATGTTGACATTCCAGTTTCTAACTCAGCAAAAACAAGGCATGAAGACTTGAAAAAAAAAATGCTGTAACATTATCAAATGTTCTATCAAACAGATTCCTTGGCGGAAGTCTGCACTCTCTGAGTGCATTTTTAGTTGTTTTCGGCTTCACCACCCCTATCAACCAGCCCAACTACTACCTAGTAAGTAGGTGGTTGTTTTGACCAGAAAGTGACTGACTGACTGACTGTCTGAACTGCCACCGTGGGGTGTGACATAGTAGACAGCCTTTTAAATGCCAAAGAAAGCGCTAGACAGAGCTGAGCTATTCTGCTAATAAAGAGTGTGGAAAGATATCTCTAAAGAATCTTAACCTTCTGAGTGGTATGTTTTTAAGATTGTCTGACTCTGTTTTGTTGTGACTGTATTTGCATACTGTATTTGTGTGTGTCTGTCATTGACAGTAGATATAACTCAATGGTGTCTGTTTATGTATCTGTATTCAGCCACCTGTTTGTTACCTGTTGCTATTCGATGTTAGCCTGGTCCTGACCATCCCATAATACTACCATTTCATCTTTGGGTGGAAGTACGTGGATGGCTCGCGAGGCTAATTCGGTGCTGGTCGCTGACAGGTCTACTGTAAATGACGGGACAAACGTGTGTGTGTGTGTGTGCGTGCGTGCGTTCGTGTGTGTTTGTGTGTGAGTGTGAGTGACTCAGTGAAAGAAAACGTCAAGGTGATGAAGTCATGAAAATCATGACTCACAAAATAATTATTAACCAGCGCTTTCTTACCAGACCGTACTGTAAATCCGTCTTCCTACTAAAACATGAAAATGAATGGGTAGTTTCTTACATGGGTAGTTTCTTACCCAATTCTTACATGGTGTGAATTGTTGGCAGAAAAAAAACATGTAATCCTCACTATTTGTTTCCCCTCTCATTCCTGGCATTGGATCTGTACCCATCTAGCTCTGGTGTACTTCTTTCGCGACATGCCAGAGCTAAGTCCACAGGTATGTTTACTGTACTGTTAATTGTGTTTGTGTAGCCTACTTCGTGCAGCAGTATTCTGAGTGATCTAGCTGTGTGTGCTGTGTCTAAATATTGTACTAGTGCCTAGTCATCTTTAGTGTATACTACTTCATCATGACACAGCAGTCTGTATTCTACATGATGTAGCAGTAGAGTACTGTACTTCTCCATACACGACATCTGCTTTAAGCCTGTAGGGATGTCTTCTGTACTTAATTAGTATTAGCGGTGCACTTCACAATTGTTCATAGTCTAGCAGTGATGAGGGTAGGCCTACTTTAGACTAGAGCATGACACAGGAGTGGATTTTCACTCCCGTCCCATCCCGGTCCCAGAGAAAAAAATCCCATCCCGTCCCATCCCAGGCTGGAGTAAAAGAAACAAATCTTATCCTGTCCACTCCTGTAAGAATGTCTCCAAAATCCCGCCCACTCCCACTCAAAATCATTCATATTTGTTCATTTTTATTCCCGCTCCTGCCAGCTCCAATTCACCTTTATTCCCCGCTCCTGCCCGCTCCCGTTCATCTTTAACATTTTGACTCCCATCTTGCGGGAATCCCATGGGACCCACGGGAATTCCTGAAAAATGTCATCCTCTACTTCAGACACAAGACATCAGCTTGTTAGCCTGGTCCTGACCATCCCATAATACTACCATTTCATTTCGTATTCATGGTCTGGCATTTGTTTGCTCTGAAGCGATTGTAGGAAGCAGGAAGTTTGCACTCAGTTATGGTTTGAAATTATTGGACACCTCTCACCCAATCGCTGGCAGTTACTCAACAACAACATAGCGCAGACCAATGGCTCTGGCGCAGATGTGTATGTCATTGTCACGAGCGTCCTCCCCCTTTCGTCCCCACGTGGGGGGCGTATTTGATTATTGGCTGTTTTCTGGGGGGGCGTTGCGATCAAAATTCTACTGCTCCAGGCACTCCACAGAGAAGCGCGGCCAGACTACAGTAGTGGAGCCAATCCTTTGGCGGAAGTACGTAGGATGGCTCGCGAGGCTATCAGCTTGTAGCTCCGTCTGTTCAGTGTACTTGATGATGGTACTGCAGTGTACCTCTCCATACTGTACATGACACACAAACTAAACTAAACATCATGTCAAGAGTTCAGATGCAAAACCCCCTAACTCCATTTCTGAAGACCTGCACTTCCATATTTTTAGAGAACCCCGTTGTTGGTTTGGTTTACATTCATGTACTTGATAATACATATAAATAGTTATATTACATAAATAAAATAAAAAAATATGCAATTTTGATAGCTTTGGATTAAATAGAAATGAATTAAGATTATTTTCTGAAAAGGCACTTAGGGGCTTTTGCATCTGAACAGAGTCTGCCCTGGGGCTAGGCCAGCTCAAGCATTAGTCTAGTAGATACTCTCAGCAGCAGTGGTTTACAGTAGTGTACAAGTCCAGCAGTGGTGTACTTCTTCGAACATGAGGCATCGTTGCCCAGCCTGCAGGTTTTCATGTGTGCGCGCATTACTGCGTTCTTGTTTGGTATGGCAGTATACTGCTCAGTAGTCTAGAAGAGACAGGAGACCTCTTTGCTAAGCCTGCAGGTGTGTGCGGAGTGTGTCTGTGTACCTTATGATCTAGCAGTGGTGTACAAATATAAATAAACTTGCCTTGCCTTGCCTTGTGTGCAGAGTATGTGCGTGTACTGGGAGCGTGTCTATGTTCCCACAGCCCATTGGTCCCACAGCCCATTTGTCCCACATCATTAAGACTTTTAACATTAATTTTTCAGCTCATTGGTCCCACAGTCCATTGGTCCACCTGCTGCTCCATGTTCCAATATTTGTAAGAATTTATTCAAATTTTGGCCCCATGTTCCATGGAGGGGAGAAAGGCACGTTCTCTTAGTTTACTCCTGAAATGTGGGAACATGGAGTTGTGGAACATGGGGCATATAGTATTTTAATAATTTCTTAAAAAATGTGGGAACATGGAGCAGCAGGAATAAGCTGTGGGACCAATGGGCCGTGGGAACATAGAGCTGACTCCGTACTGGGCCTAGCAGTGGTGTTCTGCTGTGTTCAGAGCGTGTCTGTGTACTTTATGATCCAGGACCCCATTTCTCAAAAGCGTCGTTCCTAACCAGTTAGCAACTTACTAGGTTTCCAATGGGAAATTGCATTACATTGCAACCAAGTGAGATGCTAACTTAGTTAGCAACCATGTTGTCGAGAATGCACCCCAGGGGTGAGATTCTCAAAAGGGAAATTGTTAGCCTGTTAGCAACTTCGGTGGTTGCCAATGGGAAAATGCATTGAAAGCAACAAAGTAGCTAATGTAGTAAGCAACTTTGGTTTCGAGAAATTCACCCCAGCAGTGGTGTACTGGCTACACGCAACATCAAGTGTAAGCCTGCTGGCATGTGTGCAGAGCCGCAATGGCTTTTCAGCCCAAACCAGGGAGAGATAAGCTGCTCCTGGTCAAGTCCATTAACACAAGGAGCTTATCACACGCATACCAGCTTACACACACAGTACGTACACACACACACACACACACACACACACACACACACACACACACACACACACACACACACACACACACACACACACACACACACACACACACACACACACACACACACACACACACAGAACTCACACACACACACACACAGAGGTGCACACATGTACCTAGATAGAAACTCATCCAAACCAAACATAGAGCTGTGCGCACACTGAAGCACCATCAGCTCACACACAGAGGCGAACACACACACACACACACACACACACACACACACACACACACACACACACACACACACACACACACACACTGAATAGGCCTGCTGCTGCCAACAGGAGGCCTCTTGGGTGGGTGGAGTGCAGAGCACTGTGGGAACTCCACCAAGTCTCTGTGTGTGTGTGTGTGTGTGTGTGTGTGTGTGTGTGTGTGTTAT
>NC_085873.1:37888542-37896042 GCF_034702125.1 Engraulis encrasicolus | reverse complement strand
CACAATTTCCTCACTTACTATTTTGGAAATTAATCTCCTTTTCAGTGTTATTTCACAAAGGATGGCCAATCATGCACATTGATACTGTTCAAAGGGCGGCATGTCTGGATTTAGTGTCAGGTCATGCTGTGTGTTACCCAAACAGCAAAGCTGGAAAAAAAGAACCTCCATGTAATCTTCCTGGATCTTGCTGATGTCTTTGGCGCCATGCCCCATGAGCTCAGTGATGTGCCCCCCATTTAAGAAAGTCCCCATTTGAACAGTAACTGGAAAGAGGACTTTCAGCTTACATCAAGATGTGGCTTGAAGTTTCAAGATGCCCATTACCAATCTCACAACTTGCAGTGCAACAAGGCATGACTACAGATGACACTAAATTCAGACATACTGTATCGTGAGTCCAGAGATCAGTGGTAAGGGAAAAGGCATCACTTGTGGTTACTTAGTGCAAGTGGAGACCTGCAATGGGAATGAGGCATCATCAGCTCCTAAGAAGGCTGGAGATATTAGTGTATCCTTCAGTTTCCTATTCATACAGCCATTTCCTTTGGATATTGCCTCCACATGCCCTCAGACAACCAGCTTATTATTTAGTACATTGTACCATGGAAAGGTACATCGCAGCTGGGAAATTGAAGTCTGCATTGAAGAGGTTAGATACAGAAGGTTTGTGGCAATATACATCACCAAAACGTCTGAGGGATGTGGGAGCAAGGGTCTCACAGCCACCAAAAGCACAGGTATGATCACCCTGTCACTTCCCAGTAAGGGTTTACAGTATGAAGTTCAAAGACACCCTCAAAAGCCAGAGGAACTGAGCTAGAGGCCCTTAGTGTCATGTGTTCTAAAATCAACTCATTACTCAGAAATTGAAACTGTTCATGAAACTTACCCCTATCATTCTCCAATTTTTTGTGCCAGCAACCAGCAATCAGCAATCACCAATGATGCTGATTGGATGGGGGAAAAGCCACAGGACCCAACAAAAGGCAAACAGCTCCTAAATTTAACTTCATCATTTATCATTCAGCATATTTTCTATACAGCTATAGCGCAAACTCTGAATCTCTTCATGACTGGGTTTTTGGAAGACTAGATATAATAGCCCAACCTGGCTGATTATGATAATAGTGATGGAGATTTTGAAAATTACAATTCACACATATTATAATTTGTTAAAACAACATACCATAGGTGCATAGGTGTTCCATGTTATGTGTGAAGGATTCTGAATGCACTATTTGCATTCTTTTCATTGAACAGTTGGTGTCATTAAATTCTCATTTCTGTGAGTGAGCTGACAATTGTAATATTCTTCTTTTGCAAATGCCATTCTGAGAGTTACGTATCCTCTTGACCTCTTGCCTTGTCCTAATTAATCTTGTTTTCAAACACTTGAGTGTCCACCTCCTGTACACTCAAGTTGAGCCATTTTTGCAACCAAGACACTATGGTCTCTATCAAGATCTAATATGCCTGGTCAGCCATTGAATAGTACTTTCTGAAAATAACATCGACATGCCCATCAACTAATCATCCACAGGGTGTCAGAAACTTTTTCCATAACTGCAAGTAGGCTATATGATAAAAGGAGACCAGGCAACATTTTTTCACTTCATGGGTGACCCAATACTACCAGTGCTTATGGATTTGAGGTTCAACAAAACAAAATTGCCAAAAGAAAATCTCATTTCATGTAAAGAAGTAAGCGTGATCAAGTTTGTATCGATAACACTCTGGCCCATTTTAGGACATCTCAGCATGTATCTCCAGCACATGCCTACCATCACTTTAATTTTTAGAAATATAGGCTAAATGTGTCCTGGCCCACTGACTGAAAAAAAGATTATTTAACATAATGTATGTAGGCTTTCTAAAGATCCAAAGATTTGTGTTGTGATATCTCCCAACTTCCTACATTCCTCTACCTTAGTTCTACAATGTAATTGCAGAACTTGCATTTGCAATGCATTTCAATGGTCAGCATCTAAAGTACCTGAATTATGTGCATTTAGCAATCTAATCCATATATTTTCCAAAGGTTCATAATGTGCATTGACACATCTCCCAACTTCCTCTATCCCTACATAAGCTCTGTAAACTCCTAAAGATTTCATACTTTTAAATGCATTGATTTTGAATGGACGGCCATGAGTTGTGGGTCTAAAATAAGTGGGTTATTTGTAGTAAGCTATCCAATCCATATATTTTCTTAGGTCTATACACTGTAGATGTGATATAATGTGCATTGAGGCATCTCACAACTTCCTACATTCCACTATACCTTAGTTATGTAATGTGCTTTGCATTACATTGAAATGCATTGATTTCCATTGAAATCCATTGGACAGTTATAGGTTTTGGGCCTAAATAGGTGTATAATTTATATCAAACTAGCAAACCCATTTATTTTTTTAATGCCCACACCCTACAGATATGATATAGCAATCATTGGGATTTGACCCACCCTCCTACAGGCTTCTGCATCAATCTAACCTTGCATTATATTGCTGAAAAAGTGTATGACGGATACATTTTGACTTACATAATTCATAGGAAAGTACATTATCAATCAAACCTGTATATTTTTAAAATCCCTAAGGTGTCTACATGTGATGTAACATCAATAAAAACATATTCCATCATCACAGACACTTACATACGCCTACATCCATATATAGGCATGTATTGCGAAATGCACTGGGTGTCATTATAAAAGTGAGTAAAAATATAAGAAAGCTACCACTTCCAGAGGGCTATCATACCAAATAATGTCCCTCAGGCATGGAGGATTACAAAAAACATTGATAGACTTTGCCACCCCAGGTGATACCAATATGTGAAAATTTGACCTCTGGCTCATGTACTATATCTACATGTGATGCACTCCATTCGATTTGTATCATGATTTTGACCTATGGTTCATGGCACACCCCCCTGTGGGCGTGTGTGTGTGTGTGTGTGTGTGTGTGTGTGTGTGTGTGTGTGTGTGTGTGTGTGTGTGTGTGTGTGTGTGTGTGTGTGTGTGTGTGTGTGTGTGTGTGTGTGTGTAAATGTCACATTGGCTGCCTTCATATCAGTAATCAGCATGATATCGACACATCATACCTCGTGTGTGTGTGTGTTTCAGTGTGTAGCACTGTAAGTATCACTGCTTTATGTGTGATGTTACTTTTTCACTCGCTATGGGTGGACACATTAAGTGTCTGTGTGTGTGTGTGTGTGTGTGCGTGTGTGTGTGTGTGTGTGTATGTGTGTGTGTGTGTGTGTGTGTGTGTGTGTGTGTGTGTGTGTGTGTGTGTGTGTGTGTGTGTGTGTGTGTGTGTGTGTGTGTGTGTGCGTGTGTGCGCGTGCGTTCGTTCGTTCGTGTGTGCGTGTGAAAGAGCGTCATGAAGTCTCTCTGCTAAATGCAGTACTGAGTATTCACTCTGTTATATCGCTGAATTTATTAATATAATACCGTAATAGAAAAAAAAATACAGAAACTATAAATATCACCGAAATACAGGAATCATAAATAGACAGAAATACAGAGCACACCAGTATCAGTATTGGTACACAGACCACCATCTCGTCCATTTTAGGCCAGATCAGACATGTCCTACAGGTACAGTATTTCTGTCATTAACACACAAATGATGATCATAGACATACCGAATCTATTCATATCACAGAAATACAGCCTGTTATCAAGGAGGTCTACACAAGGCCTGCTATTATTGTCACATAGAGATGCTGTGTTTATTTCAACATCGAGACATAAAGAATTTACAACATTACAGAAATGCACAAGATATTTTTATTGTCACAAAAATGTAGAGGATGAACAATGAAACGTTTCTGACACCCGCCTACACCTGTTACAACTTCACTCTGCTCACAACTTGCTCTGTGGTCATATCCTGTGAGCAGGGGCGTAGGCAGAAATAATAAAACAAGTGGGCCCAGAAGAAATCGGACGGGCCCAACCCGAAAGCGTTTAGGTAGATATTATGAAACCGCGCTCAAAAATGATACTTTGAAATTGAAATCATAGAAATCACAGAAGATGAACCAGACTTTTGACAAAATGATTAATAATCGCTCAGTGCTATGCCATTAATTATAGTTCAATGAGGCAAAAGTTGACTTTCCAGTGTGAATGGGGATCGCCAGGATGTCAAGTGGGCAGGCCCAGGCCCACCCAGGCCCACCCTTGGCTACGCCTATGCCTGTGAGTAACGTGTGTGTTTTTGGTGTGCACTTGTGTCAGAAGTGTGTGTGTGTGTATGTGTCATAATAGGTGTGTTTGTATGGGTCATTGTTTTTTTTGTTACTGTGTGCGTGCGTGTGTGTGTGTGTGTGTGTGTGTGTGTGTGTGTGTGTGTGTGTGTGTGTGTGTGTGTGTGTGTGTGTGTGTGTAAAAGTGACTCTATATCAGCAGCAGCATCGTGTAGCATATCACACCTCCTCAGTGGCCTGTCCGCTCTTCCCCGTGTGCGTGCGTGCGTGCGTGCGTGCGTGCGTGCGCTGAAGAAGGCTTTGGCCGAAACGTCTGTCTGTCATGTTAACCCACCAAAATAAGATACAAGAATTATACTCGAGAGTGTGGCTTTTCTACAATTTTTTTTTGTGGTGGTCAGTAGTAGCAGTCTGCCCTTTTCTGTCTTTTAGTTAGTGCAGGGGTGTCAGACCTATGTCAGTCGAGGGGCCACATACAGCCAATTTGATCTTACTAGTTTCAGTTTCAGTTTCAAGTTTATTTAGCCATATCAACAGTATTCATCAACAGTATAATATGAAGAGCTCTTTTCCAAAACGCTATATCCAGCATTTTTGACTTTTTGCATTTTCATATTGGAATTGACTGTAAAGATTGTAAGTGAATTCTTGCTATTCAAATATTTTCGGAACATACTTTTAAAACCTCTATAAAATGGATTTTGCAATGCAATTCAATGGAATGCCCAATACAAAAATGTCAATTTCCCAACATTCTATAAAATGGATTTATCTCATTTTAGAAAAGAGCTCTTCATATGGGCAGTCATGGGTAAGCGGTTAGGGCAATAATGCATCGCTATCTAAAGCCAGATTCGGACGGGACTTTTATTACCTATGGTCCCCCGGTAATTCGGAATAATTACAGAGAATGTCTGAGTTCTTAGTCCTGTGCGAATGTGCCATGTCCGCGATTTGTGAGGTAATAATTCCGCCGCGAATTACCTACTGTATTTCGGCGAAACTCAGACGTCCTGGGGTAATTTTACATAGGCGCGCCGTCTGCACTCCCTTGTAATGTCTGTGAATTGAGTAAATAACAGACGTTTATTTATCCCGTCCGAATGCACCCCGGAAAATCACGGAGGTCCGGGGGTAATTGCGAATTACCAGGGGTCCATAGGTAATATTTATCCCGTGCGAATCGGGCTTATGGATGCATTTGAACATGCGGACTCCCGTCCTCCACTTGTGCTTGTGGCCTCTTGTTTTGCTGGCGCCCCTCCTCCGTGGAGAAAACGATACGGTTTCACCGCTGCAGCAGCCAGGCCACACCAATTTTTGGGGTACTGTTCTTCATTTACCATCCCGCCCGATTGCCAATGAGAAAATGACATTACAATAGTGCTTTTGCAAGATTTTAATTAATTTTCTGTCGTCTAGTCAGTGACGTCATCATGAGGTCACAAGCAGGCAAGTGAGCAGTGGAGGACGTGAGTCCTCCGCATATTAGAATCCACCCTATGCATGCAGTTGTTGCGGAGTGTCAAATGCCGCTACTCACAATAGGGCTTTGACTTGTGCCCCAAAATCATAGTCGAAGTTCGTTTCTTAATTAAAAACGATATTCGAATATATTCGAAAACGTATCCATATTTTTACCATTAAAATTGCCCCAGTTAGACCTGATGTCAAGCTGAAGTTATTCTTTCCCCCAGTCAGTAAGACTAGTAAAAGGCTATTCCAACCAGAGATGTAGCCTAATGGCCCATTAACAACATGCATTCAACCAGCCATTATTGTTTAGCGATCGTTCAGCACTTATAAGAAGACGGTACTTAGAGGTGTGAATGCAGATTAAAACATGGCAAAGCTAGCAGCCATGTCAAACTTGTAGCCCAAGTTAAAATTTGAATTGGATCATATGGGAATCATGAGAATTGAGCACACAGCACCAATATCAACAAATATGTATTTATTTTCTATCACTAATGACGGACATTTAGGTAGTGTGTTTGTAGGTCCAGGTAAGATGACTGCTCTCGTCTAAAAACGAACATTACACAAACTAGCAGTGCGCTAAAAACATGCTAAAAGCATGCTAACAAAATCATCACCTGGAGTCTGCCTGATCTGACACCCAGACCAACGAAGCTAATTTGGTCAAAATCCAAAAAACAAGAAGTTATTATCTTACTCTTGGCGTAATCACAGGTACTTGTGGGTTGGATCACATAATTCCAGAAACTCGTCAACAACTCCAGAAAGTAATGTGATGATGCTTTGTTTATTAACTGTAGCCATTCACTTGAATGGAACTCTGCAGCACTCATCTGCTTGTTATGCGGAGTGCGGACTCAGGGGGAGACTGCCTGCCGCAAGTGTCCTGCTACGGAACACAGAGAGATGAGCCACACGCACGCGACTCTCCTCAACACAGCTGTAGTGATTAACCAGCCATGGAAAAAATAAATTGAGACTGTGAATTGCGATGTTTACAAGGAAATGATTTTAATCAACAACAATGAAATACCCAAAAAAGCAATACCCAAGTCAGATTCGAATATTAATGGCCAATTAATATTCGTTCGAATGTCTCGAATTTTCTTAACATTCGACTTATATTCGAATATCGAATATCGAAGTCAAAGGCTTAAATCACAAGCTGAACTGTAACAGGAAGTAAGCGAAGAATACACACACACTCACACTCACACTCACACTCACACGGACACAAAAGAATAAAATTAAACCTTTAAAAAAGAATGAAAGCATTCAATTTAGGAAGGAGAACAAAAAATGTTAGCATTGTGTGTGCCCCTCCACCCTTCTGATAAGGTAGAGTATCGGTAGTGTACACAGGCGAGGCAGGCGGTGCACTTCAAAGGTCATTGGCGTATTTCAGGATTCAGAAATAACACAACGCGGTTGCTGGTTTGTTTGTTACCAAATAGCATTGTGGTCCAAGGCGAATGTCATACACGCAGACACACACACACACACACACACACACACACACACACACACACACACACACACACACACACACACACACACACACACACACACACAGGCGGACACAAAAACATACACACATACACACACACACACACACACACACACACACACACACACACACACACACACACAGGCGGACACAAAAAAATACACACATACACACACATATACACACACACACACACACGTGCACGCACGCACACACACACACACACACACACACACACACACACACACACACACACACACACACACACACACACACACACACACACACCTCTA
>NC_085873.1:37868542-37876042 GCF_034702125.1 Engraulis encrasicolus | reverse complement strand
TTTTTTGACCATTTACTGCACAGTGTCCCTTTAACACGTTTTTGTAATGCATGTAAGCAAAATAGGCCCCCATGATAGTGTGCAGTATTTCAAACAGGGCTGAATCGATTAAAAATGCTGCATCGTCAAGTACTGACGTGAGCAATGCAGCTTCACGTTGAATTTGAGAGGAATTCTCTCTCTCTCTCTCTCTCTCTCTCTCTCTCTCTCTCTCTCTCTCTCTCTCTCTCTCTCTCTTTCTCTTTCTGCCCATTCCTCATATCTCTCTATTTGTGCATGTGTGTGAGAGGGGGACAGAGAGAAAGAGAGGGAAAATGAAAGTTTTGTTGTGGTAATGAGTAGGCAGAGGGAAGTATACACATTCGCAGGAAGATGACGACAGCAAAATGAGTGACTCTGTGTCAGCCCGTGTGTTGTTCGTGTGTGTGCATTTGTGTATGTGTAGGTGTGTGTGTGTGTGTGTGTGTGTGTGTGTGTATGTGTGTGCATTTGTGTATGTGTAGGTGTTGGTATGCACTGTGTGTGTGTGTATGTGTGTGTGTGAGCACGTGTGTGTTTTGTGCATTTGTGTACTGTGTGTGTGTGTGTGTGTGTGTGTGTGTGTGTGTGTGTGTGTGTGTGTGTGTGTGTGTGTGTGTGTGTGTGTGTGTGTGTGTGTGTGTGTGTGTGTGTGTGTGTGTGTGTGTGTGTGTGTGTGTGTGTGTGTGTGTGTGTGTGTGTGCATTTGCGTACTGTGTGTGTGTATGTGAGTTCATGCATTTGCGTATGTGCAGGTGATTGTATGTAGTGTGTGTGTGTGTGCGCACGTGTGTGTGTGTGCTTGCCTGCCCAACAGGATGCTTGTTACTGGTGCGGAAATGTATACAGCAGCAGCTATATCTGCTCATATATAGATCTGTGTGGTCATTGGATGGAACTTTAACCGGTGTCATCAGACACATGCGCACACACACACACACACACACACACACACACACACACACACACACACACACACACACACACACATCGTAGCCCTATCACTACCAAGTCTTCTCAATTTGTCTTCTAAGGACGTAACTATACACTCTGTAGCCTACCAAAATCATTCTTAGTTTTTGTTTTTGTTTTTGTTTGTTCATAAACCTTTGTTTATGGTTCCTTACCAATCAAATACTGACATCATGTACGTGCGATTGAGTTTGACGGCGGTGGTTAAGATATGAAATGAAATAACAAAGAGGATGCGGTTGAAGCTTAGTCTTGATGCCCTACTTATATGGTGGAGAATGCAGCACACACACACACACACACACACACACACACACACACACACACACACACACACACACACACACACACACACACACACACACACACACACACACACACACACACACACACACACACACACACCTATCCTACCACCACCATTGAACAATACTATAAGGCCTATGAAGTGGGCTCCACTTGACTAACAAAGCCAAGCACTTTCAAACACGTACGCTCAATGTTTTTTTATTCGCTGTTGAGCTCATTGTGAATGTCTTTTGGGCACATTGTTGATATGGTTTCAGGTGGAAGTCTGTTCTTAGAATACAATGAGAAGAGATCAATGCTAAAGGTTCAGCTTAGGGATGCACGATACACATTTTTTCACTTCCGATCCAATCCCGATAGCTAAATTTGGATATCTGTAGATGCCGAGACTACTCCGATCCAATAACAAAACCACATATATGCATGTGTGTCAACTTGAGGTAGGTCCAAGTAGGCTAAATGGTCAGAAAAGGAAGTCAGAAGAACAGGAAACCAAGAACAAATTAAGAAGTAAAAACTAACAATCCCAGCCTGACAACAAATATGCAACTGTGTGATTCCAAATTAACATTGCACCTGGCTCAAGGTCAGTATCGGAAATTTCAGGAAAATCTGTCTGAATTATGTTGATATCTGAACCCGACACCGATATGCCATCCTTAGTTCAGCTGTTCCCGAAGAGCATTTGCTGGTCATGGGGTCAGCTGGTATCAGAGCTGATATCAATATTCCAATGAGAGGTGTCTGTTATGTAGTTACAAATGACATGGGATATTAAAAAAAAATCCCCTTAGTGAATAGCTTGTGCATTGTTTTGAAAAGCAACTTTAGGAATGGCCTTTGTTGTACAATTTTTTAAAACCCTTTTCAAAGGAAACTTGCCAAGGCAGTATGAAGTGTTTGTTGTCATGGTGGCCGCCTGAACTATCAAGCACTGGGGAAAACCCTGACGTTAGTGCTTCATGAAAACAACACTCATGTTATCAGTAGGGGTGTAACGGTACACGAAAATCACGGTTCGGTACGTACCTCGGTTTTTGGGGTCACTGTTCGGTACATTTTCGTTACAGTATATGGGAACAAAATAGAAAACCATTTTCTTCCTCAGCACGTTGTTAATTTCACCAAAAAATTGTGACAATACAAAGGAATAAAGGAAATACATGCAACCTGCTACTTTGGGTCGGAGATTTCATCAGTGTAAGAAATGGTACTTTCTCCTCAAAGTTTCACAAAGACCAAGCCTCTACACCTGTTTTTTCTTGCATTCTCTCTCAGGGTTTTGCACGAGCCTCTGCATGTAGTAGCAGCATCATGTAAAAACATGAACAGAGTAGCCTTTTACGCAACCTTCGGTACTCGGTACAGCACTGTTCGATTCATTAGAGGTCTTTTCGGTACGATACGTCGGTTCGGTTCGATATCGTTACACCCCTCGTTATCAGTCTTCACTTTCCGGTCACTGCTTTGTTAGTGCGTTAGTGTGGCTATGGAGCATTCACATCTTTTTAGAAGCAGGCATCAAGTGGTGCAACCACACAGCAAATCGGTCAGAGTTAATTTTACTCTGAGAGTGTTCAATTTAACACTACCCCAGAGTATATATAATCCTCACTGGTCAGAGTTTAATAACACTAACACTTGGAAAATGTAATGGCGTCCGTCTGTCTTTCTCCTCTCAAGCTTCATCAATACCCCGGATGTAGTAAACAACTCTACATCAGAGTATGTTTTATTGACATGCGATTGTAACACTCGTACCAGAGTTAAGTTTGGCAAATAAACTCCAGAATCAACCCTAATCAACACTGACATTTTTATCACTGAGAAATTAACTCTCTTTAACTCTGCTGATTTTGCTGTGCACCTTTCAGGCGCCATTGGAAGCTGCCCCCTTGCACGGGTTAGGCATAAATGCTATTTAAAAAGCAATTAATCTATGATGATAAACCCATTAAAAACAACAGAAACAAAGTTTAATCCATACAATAGTGGCATTAGCACCACCTGCTACTACTAAAACCTTATATACTGTACTGTATGTGTTCAAACTGGCAAACTTGTTGAATCATGTAAGGATCGAATTGCTTTCCAATATTTCTGCAATGAATGAGGAATGTCCAACTGTTTCAGGCAGAACATTTGTTAGTCATGGGTCAAGGGGGTTAGTTGGCATCATACATGTGACAGTCCTATTTGGAAAGGCTTTGTTGTACAGATTCATATCATATGATATTTTTTACCTGAAGTTACATACATGAAATCAAATGTACATATGAAGTTTAATGTACCTTCATGTAGTATATTTCAAAAGAAGTGGGGATTTTGATGAATGTCACACACAATATCAAATCTTTCTTTTTCTGCATCTTGTCAAGGTGGTAGGTATTTGTTGGTAGGTGTAAGGCCACCACCGCCTTCACACTGAACTGTGCAGGATTAGACTGAGTCATGTTGACCTTTCATGTTAAGTCAAGCAGAACAAGACAGCAGGGCTGCTGGGTAATGTAGTTCAGACCCTACTGTACACACAACAGCTCTCTCAGAGGTGCCAAGCAATATCTGTGTCTTTCTGTCTGTCTCAGTATTTTGACTTATTATATCTAAATGCGTCAGTGATGTACTGACAGTAAATGACAGTGGTAAGATAAAGTGTTGTAAATAAACATGTTACCATTAAAAACAATGGGAGCATTGAAATGGAAAGTTTAAGATTGTTTGAAATTTCATATCACGGGGTCCCACCCATTGAGAGCATATGGGTCAAAGACGTCTTTGTCATTCAGTGTTACGGACACCTTCCGCCGACTGTAACTGCAAAAATCATGATTTTTAAATTGTTTCAAGTGAATGGATGGCAGCCGAGGCTTTCATGAATTCCCTGTGATAATAAATAAATAAAAAGAGTCATGTTTTTTACAGTTACAGTCAGCAGAAGGCATCCGTTACACTGAATGACAATACCATTTTGCACGTCTTTGACCCATATATTATCCATTACTGTCAATGGACCCACCATCCCATCCCAGTGTTGGGCAACCTGGATTAAGAATCTACAGTCCAGGTCTAGCCAAGGCTCTAACGGCTGGGCACTGGACTGTTACACCGGCGACCCGGGTTCAATCCCGGCCAGGGTCATTTGCCCCCTCTCCCTCTGTGCCAATTCGCTTCCTGTCTCTCCTCCAGTCCTCTATCGCGAGGATAAAAAGGGTTAAAAACAAAGAATCTACAGTTCAGGGCCACGTTGTCCAAAGGGCCAGGTTTTACCAATTCAGTTGGGGCATTTGGACGTGTGTAAAACCAGGTCATCTGGAATATGTGGCACTGGAATGGATCTTCTAAATACAGGATGCTTATCACTCTGCTATTTGGCCTCCAACTGGTGTGGAATGCTAGTGGGTCATTTCATGTGAAATCAGACACTTACTGACCCGACCGACTCGGATTTTAATACAACTTGGTGGTAGAACCCCAGAACTGTATTGCATGAATCAGTCATTATCATTAAGGGAGAAACAGACTGAGAACGTTTTAATTTAACTAGAGGGTATGACACACACTATCCATTCATCCTTGATTATGTCTTAAACCTCCCTCCCGAAGCGTCACACAGTATCGGCTGAGCTATTGGACTGGTCCTTTAGCTCAGCGGTATCGTGCTGTGAGTGGCTCCCATGCCCGGACTGGAGCGTTGACTGGTACAGTAGGTGGCGGGTTCGAGCCCCAAGTGTCGGACTGTAGTGTCGCACAGTAACACCAGAGATTCTTTAAGTATATAGAGATATGCCAACATAATAGGTTTCTATGGGCACCTAACATGGCCAGATTCCGGTCTGTCTAAAGGGGCGTGTCATAATGCTCCTAGCATTGAATAGAACAGTCCTTAGGTCTGCCTAGGTCTGCCTAAAGGGGGATTTTCCCCCCTCCCCCTTGCAATAATAGAACCCGGAAACAATAGGCCAATGGAACCTCTCTCTCTCTACTCTCTCTGGTAACACCTCAGTTTACACCAAGGAGAGAAGAGACAGAAGGGTTTACTGACGTCATAACAGCGTAGTACGAAATGATGGCGAGGGGAGTACGGAAATGTTATTCTTCTTCTACGGTCAGTATTGGAAGCATGCAATGCCACTTCCGCGAGGGTCGGAGTGTGGAACAGGTCATAGGACAGCGTGAATGTTTGTCAGCTGTCCTTAATTACCCCCAGCAATTACTCAAACTGAACACTGACAACCGGATATCCTCTTTCGGCACATTTTCGCGTAGTTTCCGGAGTACGGAAACTGTATCCATGGCACCCACTGACCAATGACCATGCATAAGGGAGTTAATTTTCCATCCACTCGTGTCCTCAGGCAACGCCCCCGTACTACACCGTGGCCAATGCATTTCCCCCCGAGAGATTGTTCTTCTGTGTCGAGTTTCTTTTGTTTACACCTAGCTACCTACAGTTGTGCTCATATGTTTACATACCCCAGCAGAATAAACGCTTTCTTCGCGATTTCTCACAAAATATGAAGGATTACACAAAACCTTTTTTTTCACTCATTGCTAGTGACTAGCTTAAGATATTTATTAGCAATATTCTGTGTTTACTCTTTCAAAAGCATGATCACAACCCAAACTACCCAAATGACCCTGTTCAAAAGTTTACATACCCTAGTTTCTAATGCTGAATATGGCCCTGTTTAACATCAGGGACCGCTCTAAATTGTTTGTGGTAGTTGTGGATAAGGCTCAGTTGACAAAACAGCACATTCTTCCTGGCAGAATGGTTGTTTCCTATAATATCTTTGGGTGTCTTGCTGGAACCTCACATTTGAGGTTTCCCCTGAATGGCTCAATGATGTTGAGATCAGGAGAGTGAGACGGTTGCTCAAAAACGTCATTTTATTATTTCTGAAGCTAATGACGGGTAGATTTGGCTTTCTGTGTTGAAATATTGTCATGTTGGCATGTCCAAACAATGGACCATGTGCAGTTTCAAGGCTGATGTGTGTCAAGTTTCCTCCAGTATTTTTCACAGGGCAATGTATTCATCATTCTGCGAGTATGGATCAAAAGTATAATGCATTTGTAACTCAAATGTCCCCATGAAATCAGTGGTCCATGACCATGTTTCACAGAAGGGTATGGTGTAACTTTCATCATAGGCTCCATTGACTGTTCTCCAAATGGTACTGTTAATAGTGGCCTAAAAAAGTTCCATATTGATCTCATTTTTCCAAATGACTGTCACACGCATTTTGATGCTTCTCACTGTGCTATTTGGTGTATCATATGCAAAATAACATGTTTGCATTTTTGTGGTAATGGCTTTCTCCTGGCAACCCCCAACAGCCCATCTTTCCTCAAGTGCCTCTTTCCTGTACAGCTTAAAACATTTTTTCATGTTGTCCTATATTTCACCTGAAGTTATTTTTTGGTTGTCCTATGCCTCCTGAACAATTTCCCTTGCAATGATCATTGCAATGCAATGATTCCCTTGCCCATTGGCTTGATTCCAACCAAACTCCTCATATTGCATTTCTGAATTGAAATTCCAACGGTGCCAACATGACAATATTTCGACACAGAAAGCCAAATCAACCCGTCATTAGCTTCAGAAAGAATAAAATGAAGGTTTTTGAGCGACCATCTCACTCTCCTGATCTCAACATCATTGAGCCACTCAGGGGAAACCTCAAATGTGAGGTTCCAGCAAGACACCCAAAATATTATAGGAAACAACCATTCTTCCAGGAAGTATGTGCTGTTTTGTCATCAGAGAACATTAAGAGCCTTATCCACAACTACCACAAACAATTTAGAGCGGTCCTTGATGTTAAACAGGGCCGTATTCAGCATCAGACATTAGGGTATGTAAACTTTTGAATCAAAGCGGTCATTTGGGTAGTTTGAGGGAAGGATCATGCTTTTGAAAGAGTAAACACAATCTTGCGGATAAATATCTTAAGCTAGTCACTAGCAATGAGTGAAAAAAAGGTTTTGTGTTTCCTTCATAGTTTGTGGCGAAATCGATCGAAGAAAGCGATTCTGGGGTATGTAACACCTCATATGAGCACCTACCTACCCATACTACCCATCCTGTTATTTTTCGTAAGATTTTTTTTTTGTCTTTTTCGACTTTATTTTGATAGGACAGTGTGAGAGGTGGACAGGAAGCGAATTGGGAGAGAGGCGGGGAGGGGTCGGCAAAGG
>NC_085873.1:37806042-37858542 GCF_034702125.1 Engraulis encrasicolus | reverse complement strand
TGTTGGTGCTTGGGTCGCAGGGCAGTGGTGCATTTCTGGAAAGCGTAGTTGTTAGCAGTTAGCAAGTTCGGTAGTTGCCATTGGGAAATTGCATTGCAACCAACAAAGTACCTAACGTAGTTAGCAGCAACAACGCTTTCCAGAAATGCACCCCTGGATTGGTCATCTGGCATAGAGGCAGAGGTGCATACCAGGCAAGGCATGCAGCCGCTTGGGGCCCCCAAGCCCCTAGATAGTGAATAACAGCCCACACTTCACCACAGCAGTGGCGATTTTGGTTCGAATGGTAATTCTTTTGCATTTTCGCTTGGGGCCCCACCTGACCCTAGAATCGCCTCTGCATACAGGGCATTTTCCCGGTGGGCTGATGGACCTCAGGAACCGATTCCCTGGTTTGTTTCTTTTTTATCGCCCAGCCCTCAATTTAGATGGGGTGGCCCATGCTGCCCTACAAAGGCGAAGTGCAGTAACTGCGCCAACATTGAAACCGAGAAAAAAGCTTTGTTATATGCTGTAGTTACTGCAAATTTGGCATAGCAATATCTCTAAAAAGGGACACATTTGCTCTTTACGACTTTCCCACAAGATAAAGGAGGTGCATTGACAACCATTTTCATTCTAAACTGAACCTTGACAAAATATGTAGATACTGCACTTTGCCTTTATAGGGCAGCATGGGTCCATCTATTTCAGGGGTGTCAAACTCAAATTGACAAAATCAAAATCTGGAGCGAAGTCGCAGGCCAAACTCAATATTTTTTTTAAAAAGAAAATGGACTTAAATTGTCATGTTTAAATTTATGTTTAAACATATTCCCATATAGTTCAAATGTGCCTGCACATATTCTGTTGCATTTGAGTGAGCTGTTTCAATGGCCTACTGTAGGCCCACTCATATTCCTGTGATATATGCATTTTCATGTTCAAATCTTAATATGTTACACAGTTATGGTGTATGTACACATTTTAAATTATCTCGTGGGCCAAATAAAATGACTCCCGGGCCTGAGTTTGACATCCCTGATCTATTTAATATACCAGACAGACAGTGGACTGAGCTAATCATGGCCGTTTTGCGGGTCCCAGACCAGCACTTTTGGGTATAGGACGAGAAAAAGGGAAGTTTGAGGTCATCGTCTGCTGCTGGTGGTGATGCTGGCGGTTAGTGGGTGGGTGGGTGGGGTGTTTGTGTGTTGTGCGTTTGACACCTGTCAAGCCGTTCATCGTTTCCCACTGGGTGACATTAACGACTAGCGCTCTTTTCTAGCAGAGGTGTGACATGCCGCCATCTTGAAAAACTTCCAGAACTTAAAGCCCTGATGAAGGCCAATATGGTGGCAACCCATACGGCTATGTGTTTTGAGATAGATACATTTAAGGAGGATGTTTATCTAGTTCCATGAACTGATTTTTTAAACATATTTTTTCTCAAATCTCAGAGTGCCTCTGTCGCACAGATGAGCACCTGAGTATCATTATCTGCAGTCTCCTGAGCACTCTGAGGTGCTGTTTACGGCGCGTATCCGGATATTTTTAAATGTGGATATTTTTTCTCCCGTTTACATGTAAACACAACATGTGGGATGTGGCTAAATGTAAAAACGCGTGTTAGCCCCCCTGAATGGGATATTTTTAAAGCCGGATATTTTTGATATGCGGATTTTAAAACTCTGTTTACGTGTAAATGGAAGGCCAAAACCAATGTGTTTTCCAAAAGATCTATATACTGTACGTGTAAACAGCGTCTAAAGTCCCTTTTGCTGTTTGCAATGTTCAACTCCATGTAAATTAAAGAGTTTCACAGTTTGGTGTGAAATGCCATCGTGAAAACTTCCACAAACGTCAATTTGTGTTGTTTGAAATAATAATTCAAATGTTTCAAAAGTTCAGAGGGATTCTTCAAGAGATTCGCACTTGTCACTTGACTTTTTTGACAAGTCAAATTCAGAAGAAGTCTTCAGGCTTCACACCTCTGACCTCTTACATCCTCAAGAACCAACACTGTCACAAACACACAAGCGTGTGCGCGCACACACACACACACACACCCACACACATATTCACACACATACTCACACACACACACTCGCGCCCATACTCACAACACACACACACAGACACACACACAGACACACACACAGACACACACACACACACACACACACACAGACACATACACACACACACACACACACACACACACACACACACACACACACACACACACACACACACACACACACACACACACACACACACACACACACACACACACACACACTTACAGGCCCACAATCTGTCTGCATCTCGTACGCACAAGAAACTTCCCTTTCAACTTTATCACACCTTTTTTTCCGTCCATAACTTACGCTTACTGGCAGTGTCTGAAAGGTTCACAAGTCGGCATGTAGCCAATGTTGAATAAAGGATTTTTAACCTTGCTCTTTAACCTTTTAACCTTGCTAGCACGAGTAATGCCCACTTGCACTCGGTGTATCCAATTATTTATTACAATTAATGACACTTAGAACTAGTAATTAGAGACTCTTGGTTGAAATCTGTGAAAAATAAGCGTTACTCATCCTAGCAAGGCTAATACACTTCACTTTTGAGAAATACCCTCTGTCTCTGTCTCTGTCGCAACAGACACCTGACATTTCTTTGTCACTATATCAGACAGATATTTATTTGTCAATAGTTCAGCCGTTATCAGAAGTTACTAACACTCATCCCTTCTCTCTCTCTCTCTCTCTCTCTCTCTCTCTCTCTCTCTCTCTCTCTCTCTCTCTCTCTCTCTCTCTCTCTCTCCGTAGTTGCCGAGCTTAGAGAAAGCCGGCATCCTGAACAAGACGAAGGTGTCAGAGAACGGTAAAAAAGTCAGGTGGGTAGTGAAGTGTTCCCATGGCGACTACTATCCCCCCCGATACCACTCTGCTCTTGCTTCCTCATTATCTGTCTTTGTGTTTTTCTCCTTCCCTCTGTTTTCTTTTTTCTTAGTTTGGCCTTATTATTGCAGGACAGTGTGAGAGTAGACAGGAAATGATTGGGAGAGAGATGGGGCAGGGCTGGGAGATGACCCTGGCCGGACTCGAACCGGGGTCCCCATGGGCAATGTCAGCCCAAATGTGGGGGGCTTAGCGCGCTGTGCCACAGGTGCATTGAGGTGCACTATGTAATAATTTAGTAGTATATTTGCAGAATTCATGCTGCCCATTCACAAATGTTACCTTTTTCATGAATACTTACCACCACCATCAAATTCTAATTATTCATTATGACTGGGAAAATTGCACTTTTCATACATGAGAAGGTGGATCTTCTCCATGTCCGCCATTTTGATTTTCCAGAAATACACATTTTTAGCTGCTAAATTTACTATACTTCGGCCATACTAGTAAATATTAGTTTATTGCTCAGTGAATATTTATGAAAAGATCAAATTTGGCAATAGGCAGCACAGTTTCAATGAGCTGCATAGTTGCAATACCTACTCTGGCCACCATCCTACACAGTGCACCTTTTAATCCCTCTCTTTTGCTTTACAGGAAGAACTGGGGCCAGTCATGGACGGTTCTACACGGAGGTGTTCTAACGTTCCACAAGGACCCAAAGTCGGCCCCCAGCAGTACCTCAGTAAGAACTCCACATTACGTCCTAACCAGCCAGATGATTATGACACAAACTGCCTAGAACCATAACAGCTACACAGTCTTCTTACGCTAGTAGGCTAGGTCTTGAGGGTCGTGTGTGTGTGTGTGTGTGTGTGTGTGTGTGTGTGTGTGTGTGTGTGTGTGTGTGTGTGTGTGTGTGTGTGTGTGTGTGTGTGTGTGTGTGTGTGTGTGTGTGTGTGTGTGTGTGTGTGTGTGTGTGTGTGTGTGTGTGTGTGTGTGTGTGTGTGTGTTTTGTATGTATGTTACCTAGTAGGCTAGGTCTTGAGGGTCTTGAAACTATGCTACGATCACTTCCAGAGTAATCTTTTTAGGACTACTAATGTGTGTGTGTGTGTGTGTGTGTGTGTGTGTGTGTGTGTGTGTGTGTGTGTGTGTGTGTGTGTGTGTGTGTGCGCGTGTTTGCGCGTGTGCGCGTGTGTGCACTTTCTCACATGAACCCTGGACAATTGGCGGCGTGCAGCAGCCTCCAGAGTTGGTGTGGGAATGTAGGAATGTGTGCGTGTCTCTGTGTGTGTATTTTGAAAGCGCTTTGAGTCAATTTCATAGTTGTGATACTGTGTTATATAAATACATGTTGTGTTGTATTGTATTGTATTGTATTGTAAAGTATGCTATGTTACTGATAACACTTGACCTGTCAAAAGGAAGTGCTCAGGACAAATCGACATGGTTTATAGAGTCAAGGCTACTTTTGAATCATTACATTAACATCACAATGTTAATGTTGTCGTCCCAACCGTTGCTAAACAGGTTTAGAGATGTGTCTGTGTCTATGGGAAACTATTCTGCTTCCAACCTGCATGGCTGAAGATGATTTAATTTGAATTACATTATTAGGGCAGTCATGGGTAAGTGGTTAGGGTGTCAGACTTGTAGCCCAAAGGTTGCCTGGTCAACTCCCGACACGCCAGGTTGGTAGGGGCAGCAATTAACGAGTGCTCTCCCCCATCCTCTTCCATGATTGAGGTACCCTGAGCATGGCACCGTCCCGCCGCACTGCTCCCTTGGGGCGCCATTGGGGTGCCATTGGGGTCTGTCCGCTTGAACGGGTGAGGCATAAATGCAATTTTGTTGTGTGCAGTGTGAACTTGTGTGCTGTAGAGTGCTGTGTCACAATAACAAGGGGAGTTTGAGTGTCCCAGTTGGGATTAAATAGCATTACATTACACTACTCAGCACCACTTGCAAGTGATGAGAAATGCTGACGCACCGCCAAGGATCTAGCCGTACTTAACTTGCATTACTAAGCCTATCACCCAACAGGAGAGAGGGCTTACGGGAAGGCGTGTGTTTTGGGTAGCGGTTAAGATGTTTAAGGACTTTGGAAGTTTAAATAACGCCAACCTTTGCCTTACGATTCCGCTTTTGGCATGCCATTGTTGGTAGCAGTTAAGAGATGTTTAGGTGCTTTGGAAGTTCAAACGACGACAACTTTTGCCTTACGATTCCGCTTTTGGCATGCCAGCCAGCTAGCCTGCAGCGGCAGTAACTGTACTATACTACACTTGGCATTCCACCTCATTAGCCAATCACGATTACAAGCATGGCACCATTACTGTTTGGGTAGCAGTCGCCAGCAGGGCTCTAAATTAACGTTTTAAATCACCAGCCAAAATGGCTAGTAGATGTTCATCTTACTTGCCAAACAGACGCTCAGTAATGGGTCTGGTAAGTGGCTGGTAAGTTTTCATTTACAGTACAGTATACCAGCTAAGCTGAAATTTCACCAGCATTTGGCTGGTTGGTGCTTTTTAATTTAGATCCCTAATCATTCAGAAGGGCTATGGGCAGCCTAGCAGTGGAAATTTGTTTTCACCACCACCATAACTTGTTACAGCCAACGTGAAATTATAAAGTACCTAACCCAATACACAATACATGTACATAAGAACATCCAGCACCATACATGCACACTCAAACACATCACATCGCATCACATTACATTGTAACGGCACCAGGCAGCACCATACAGTACTTGCATTACTAAGCCTATCCCCCGTGCCCAAAGAGCTGAGGTGGAGAGCTGAGGTGACGGTGTTTAGGTGCTTTTAGAGTTCAAACCGTGGCCAGACCTGACCTCTTAAGTAGTTTATGGGTCTAAGCCTGAGAGAGGGAGAGAGAGAGAGAGAGAGCTTTCACTGGAAAGCTTCTCATCCTCCTCTTCCCAACACCTCAGGTGTTGCCATGTGCAGGGCTGCATTAAGCCTTTGAGGAGTACCATCACAAATATGTGATTAGAATTTTACCAAAACATTTGAGTTCTCATTATGATGTCATAAAGACTTTGCGAAATTTTTAACATAGACTTCTACGGGAGCAGTAGAGTGTTCCAGTAAAATTCTAGAAGAACCTCTAAAAATTCCTTACTCCTTAAAGGGTTAATACATTGCGTAGTCATGGGTAAGTGGTTAGTGCTGTGTCAGACTTGTAGCCCAAAGGTTGATGGTTCGACTCCTGAACCGCCAGGTTGGTGGCGGGAGTAATTAAGCAGTGCTCTCAACCTATCCTCCTCCCTGACTGAGGTACCCTGTGCATGGTACCGTCGTACCACACTGCTCTCTTGGGGCACCATTGGGACTGCCCCCTTGCACGGGTGAGGCATAAATGCAATTTAGCTGTTTGCAGTGTTCACTTGTGTGCTGTGGAGCGCTGTGTCACAATGACAATGGGAGTTGGAGTTTGCTAGGTATGGTACCGTCGTACCGCACTGCTCCCTTGGGGCACCATTGGGACTGCCTCTTTGCACGGGTGAGGCAAAAATGCAATTTAGCTGTTTGCAGTGTTCACTCATTTCATCATCCAGTGGTGCAGTAACCAAAAAAAATTGTTCAAGACCTCCCAGGTATTTTGAAATGGATCTTGCAAGGAGAAATCATGGTGTGATCAAGAAAACATTGTACAAAAAATCAGTGGCATTTGCTCGTGTTGATTTATGTTTATTTTATTTTATTTCTCCTTTATTTTACTAGTGTAGTCATATTGAAGTTTGCCAAGAGATAAAGAGCAGAACAGTCAACATAAGAGCTTTCCTAACCTGGGAGTTCCCATGCTGCCTAGTGTGCTCATTCCAGTCTGAAGGATTGTGGATTTTGACAGTGATGGACTTTCCATTAGGCAAACCAGTGGTGTAGTCTACGTAGAACGCGGGTATACGGAGTATACCCACTTCTAAATTTCAGGGATTTCAGTATACCCACTTAAAATTGGTTCATCCATTGTTTTGAATAGCACAAATATATACAGTATATATACCCACTTCAAAAAAATGCTCAAATACACAGTATACCCACCATAAAAAGTAGACTACACCACTGAGGCAAACCTCGGCAACTGCCCAGGGCCCTGACCAAATCAGCCCTCCATAGGGGCCCTAACTGTCACACCAGTCGCAATGAACACATACACACACACAAATAGGCTTGATCTTAATTTGTCACTCATGTGAAGTTAATCAACGATATATATGAGACAAAACACTGAAATAGCACCAAAACACATAATTGTATGTCTATGTAATGACTTTTGAGGGGCCCCAAAATGGCTAGATCCACCCCTGGCTTGTAATATGGTCTGGTGTTAGCGAAGTTTTCAGCTTTCCAAGTAAAACAATGGCATGTCTCTCATGGCATGTTTATATGGTGATGTGACATGGATTTTGGATGACATTCTTTTCTCAAGATAGTACATACTGTAGGAGGCAAATGTAAATGTACCAGGGCTTGACACTGGCACTAGACACCCAGCCAAATGCTGGTGAAACTTGGCATTGGCTAGTAATACTTTCAGTGTCACTAGCCAATTCGGCTGGCAGTTCATTCCTTGGTATGACAAACGCATCATAGTAGCCACCATAGCCATAGTATTTTGTTGTTTGCCCCTTGTATATCAATTGTTTGTATTTAAGTTCAAGACAAAACTCAGTAACTCAGTTTCTATTTGCTTGACATACTTCCATGTAGAAAGCTATACCTGTACACTCATTTTGCTTTAGAATCTCATCTTCTTAGGTTAGATGTACGCCATCATAATGAAGAAAAAAAAAACATGTAAAATATGTGGCTAGTGCAATACCTGAATGGCTAGTGACTCGAGAAAACCACTAGTCACAGAGTCCGGTGGGTGAACAAAAGTTAATGTTAAAGGGGTATGCCACTATTTTGGGGCTTACTACAGTTAAAATCGTTGGCTGGGGTTTATAAAGGTGGTAAAGTGTATTATTTTTCATGTTAAGCGTTGTCTTGCTTTAAGACAAGTTAAAAGAGGGAATATGTCGCTAAGCTAGTGAAAGTCAATGGATACGTGTAGCATTGTAGCATGCTACACGGATCCATTGACTTTCACTAGCTTAGCGACAAATTCCCTCTTTTAACTTGTCTTAAAGCAAGACAACGCTTAACATGAAAAATAAGACCCTTAACCACCTTTATAAACCCCAACCCAAAATAGTGGCATACCCCTTTAAGCCCTGAAATGTACTTGCGAGTGAAGTATGTTGGAGTTGGCTAGAGTTGAGGCAAAGTCAAGATGGTAACTGTAGCATGTTTGCTCAGGCCCACAATGAGTCAGATAAAATTGTGTGTGTGTGTGTGTGTGTGTGTGTGTGTGTGTGTGTGTGTGTGTGTGTGTGTGTGTGTGTGTGTGTGTGTGTGTGTGTGCGCGCGCACGCGCGCTTCTGTGTGTGTGTGTATGTCAAACACTGCTGCTGCTGCACAATAGGTGCGTGTGCGTGTGTGTGTGTGTGTGTGTGTGTGTGTGTGTGTGTGTGTGTGTGTGTGTGTGTGTGTGTGTGTGTGTGCGTGTGTGTGTGTGTGCGTGTGTGTGTGTGTGTGTGTTGTGTGCACACAGAGCATGTGTGTGGCAAACACCATAGCTGCTGCTACACAATAGGTGTGTTTATGCGTGCGTTTGTGCGGTTGTCAAACACAACAGCTGCTACATAATAACTGCGTGCGTGCGTGCGTGCGTGCGTGCGTGCGTGCGTACACCAAACTCCACCACCCCACTGTACAGAGTCGCTCTCTAGGGAAACAATGGGGACCACAGGTCTGGCTCTGGGAAAAGCATAACCTTTCAAGCCTCAAGGCTCCCAGCCAGGAGACACTTTACACCTA
This sequence comes from Engraulis encrasicolus, assembly GCF_034702125.1. NCBI lineage: Eukaryota > Metazoa > Chordata > Actinopteri > Clupeiformes > Engraulidae > Engraulis > Engraulis encrasicolus. The sequence continues at coordinate 37,849,760 of NC_085873.1, read as the reverse complement.
GATGCCAGATCACTGATTACAGTTAATACCTGTTAAAGGTACACTGTGTGAGATTTTTAGTTGTTTATTTCCAGAATCTATGCTGCCCATTCACTAATGTTACCTTTTTCATGAATACTTACCACCACCATCAAATTCCAAGTATTCATTATGACTGGAAAAATTGCACTTTTCATACATGAAAAGGGGGATCTTCTCCATGGTCCGCCATTTTGAATTTCCCAAAATAGCCATTTTTAGCTGCAAAAATGACTCTACTTGAACCATACTAGAAAATATTTGTTTATTACTTAGTAAACGTTCATGTAAAGATCAACTTTGGCAATAGGCAGCCCAGTTTCAATGAGCAGCATAGTTGCAGTACCTGTTTGACCATTTTCTGCACAGTGTACCTTTAAGGACTATCAGAATCAGCTGTGTGGGCCAAGCACACTTACAGCACTTACCTGCACATGGAAATTGACTGATGGATGTTATTTTCTGTACACACCTCAAAGTCATGGGCAGTCATGGGTGAGCGGTTAGGGCGTCAGACTTGCATCCCAGAGGTTGCCGGTTCGACTCCCGACCCGCCAGGTTGGTGGGGGGAGTAATCTCCCCCATCCTCCTCCATGACTGAGGTACCCTGAGCATGGTACCGTCCCACCGCACTGCTCCCCATGGGGTGCCACTGAGGGCTGCCCCCTTGCACGGGTGAGGCATAAATGCAATTTTGTTGTGTGCAGTGTGCAGTGTTCACTTGTGTGCTGTGGAGTGCTGTGTCACAATGACAATGGGAGTTGGAGTTTCCCAATGGGCTTTCACTTTTCACTTTCAAAAACAGCATTTCATAGTAAGGTATGGTGCGTTACACAATGCAATATTATACAACAAAATACACACTGCAGTACAATATGGACAATCAAAGCTGTGTGGAGTCGTGTTGTAGCCTACTCTAATTTCACTGCTTGTTTTAATCTTATTTCCCTCCATGCTTTGCTTTTAGTATTTTGCATCTGGGCTTAAATCTCCTTGTAGCCTATCCTTGTAGATACAACGTACGGTACATGTATAGAATACATGGGATGTGTTGTACCAGCCAAATGCTGTCACAATATCAAAGAGAGTGAGGGGTGGAAAGGTAAGGAGAAATATGAGAGAATGAGTCAGAAAGACAAAAATGTGGGGGGATGAAGGGTGGAAAAGAGAGAGAGAGATGGAAAGAAAGAGAAATGATTGGTGATAAAACATCTGTGGGGGGAGAGTTTTAGGATTAGTTTGACGGGTGCAAAAAGCAGCATGCTGGCATCATCACATTGGGTATTTGTTTATATTCCGTGTCATGGAAAGGGCAGGGGATTTCAGTCTGGCTTTCAGGGCGGAAACTCTGAACCCTGTGCAAACAAATGCCTTTATCGCAACACACCTCGTTGGTGTTTGCCTATAGCTCTTAGGCTGTTAGTGTACATTACATGACATGGCATACAGTACATGCCTTTTAAAAGGATACAAAGATATCAATTCATCACTTGCATAGAATTACTAAAAGCAAAACTTGCAGTGAAATTTGAATTGTTGTGGTGTATGGGGGTTGAAGTGCAATTGTACCAAAGTGCAGAGGGTGGGGGCGTGCAACTAGCCTGACGAGTCAGACGTTTTGGAAAGAAGTATTAAAGTCAGGCTAGCGTGCAACACTGTAGTGCTGAAAGTGCAGAAGTGCAAATTGTGCCATGGGTTGTGTGTGTGGGGACCATGAACTATGTAAAAGAACACATGCTATTTTCACTTAGCAGATGCTATTGTCAAAAGCGATTGACACCAGAATGAGTGCACTTGTGTTATATTTGAAGCGGTTTCATGCTCTCGCTAAACTCTTTCTATTTGAATGGTATTCCCTGAAAAGTTTAGGTTGTTACCGTATTTGGACTGTATACTTCTAAACAGCTGGTGTGAAATGTCAGAATAATTGGTGCTGAGTCATTGTTACAGTGTTACCATGGTGATCAACCATTGTGCTCCTGTTCCCCTCCACCCCAGATGAAGAGCAATCAGATCCTTCCGGAATTCACGGTGGACCTCAGGGGCGCCACGTTGACCTGGGCTGCCAAGGACAAATCCAGCAAGAAGAATGTCATAGAGGTAGGCCATTCTAGAATTGTCATCATTGGAATTGTCGGTAACACTTGACTTTACGCCGGCATCATACATATGACATAAGTGTCATAATGCATTCATGCATGTCATAAACATGATGTCAATGTCATAAACATTTTATGACTTTGTCATTAAAGCCTGGTTCAAACTACACGACTATCGCGCCGATTCTCGGCTGAAAACCCCTCTTACGTCAATCGCTGGAACGTTACCCCCCAGGACCATCGCAAGCGATTGGCGGGAAAGATTTCCTCGTCGTGAGCGACGTTCTAAGATAGAACTTTGGCAGCTCAAAGTCACAGATCGCAAATCGTAGAAATCAAACACTGTTTGATATTTGCGACTGGAAATAGAATGTCGGGCATTGTCTCGGTGGCTGCGAGCAGCGACAAGATTGACAGTTGCGATTCTCTTCTAGTGTGCGGTGCACCCCGACGCCAAAATCGGACACACAAGAGCTAGTCGTGTAGTTTGAGCCTGGCTTAAGTGGAATTTGTTAAAGACAGCCCTGATAATGTCACATTTTCATGACCATAAAACGTTTATGACATTGACATCATGTTTATGACTCGTGTGTGACTGTGTGTTATTGATGTGTGTTTCAAGTAGTTGTCAGTTCAGTTCATCACACAGCTACATCATCAGATGACTTTGCGTTTCTTTGTTGGACTGTTTTTATTTCTAAATAGTCAGAAGAATGACTTGTTCTGGAGTGTTAAGACTCCAAGAGATAGATTAAGTATTATTATAAGATATTATTAAGTATCTACGCCATGCTAAAATGGGTTGTGTTTGTGTTTGTTTATTTGTTTGTTTGTTTATCTGTTTGTTGGTTGGTGTGTTTCCAGCTGAAGAGTCAGAATGGCTGTGAGTACCTGATCCAGTATGACACAGAGAGCATCATCAGCGACTGGCACAAGGTCATCCTGGACACCATCAGGCAACTGGTAAGCAGCTCTTCAGGGTCACACTACACACCATTAGCCAACCAGTGAGTAGCTCAAGGTCACTCTACACATCATTAGGCAACTAGTGAGTAGCTCAAGGTCATTAGTGAGTAGCTCAAGGTTACTCTACACATCATTAGGCAACTAGTGAGTAGCTCAAGGTCATTAGTGAGTAGCTCAAGGTCACTCTACACATCATTAGGCAACTAGTGAGTAGCTCAAGGTCATTAGTGAGTAGCTCAAGGTCACTCTACACATCATCAGTTAACTAGTGAGTAGCTCAAAGTCATGCTACACATCATTAGGTAACTAGTGAATATCTCAAAGTAAGTCTACACATCATTGGGCAACTAGTGACTAGCTCAAGGTCATTAGTGAGTAGCTCGAGGTCACTCAACACATCATTTGGCAACTCTGCCCTACAAAGGCAAAGTGCAGTAACTATCACAGCATTGAAACTGAGAAAAATGCCTTCAAACACATGGTATTAGGTTGGATATTTTAGTTCCTGACAAAGCAATACCTCTAAAACACAAGGCTTTTGTCACAAGATTTCACACAGCACATGGCTGATGTCTTTGTGCAAATCAACATGCTTCTTCAAGTCTCTCTCTGTCTGCTAAAAAGGCTCAGCACCACTTTTCACCATCAGATTTGGTTTTACAATCTTGACAATCTTGACACTCACAGTGCAAGGCTCTATTTTGGCAAAAGAAAGAAAAGCCAAGTGTCTGCTACGCAGCTCGTCAGGGTCTGTCACCTTCAAATCTGCATCTCAAGTCTTTTGACTCTGATGCGGCTCTTAGTTTGGCCCTTATATGGCAAAACCCCTGTTGTAAGAGCTACTTCCAGTTGTGGTATCAGTAGAGTTAAAACCAGCGAGTGGTACTGTACTAAGGCAGGGGGGAGTAGGAAAAGGATTCGTATAAATAGCCTCAGGAAACAGGTGATGTGACCACACACACACACACACACACACACACACACACACACACACACACACACACACACACACACACACACACACACACACACACACACACACACGCACCCGCGCACACACACACTCGCACACACATACACATGTGCGCACGCTCACACACGCGCGCACACACACGAGCACACACGCGCGCGCACACGCACACACATACACATGTACACACACACAAAAACTGTTGATAATATTTGCTATGGAAATAAACCCAAAATACCGTGGGTGTCGAGAAACGCTTCTCACAAACAAAGGCTCCCTTGTGAAACAAGTCTTTAATGTTACAGGAAAAAGAATGGAATACAGTAAAATAGCATGCACTACAACACTTTTTTTCTTTCCCCCTTCACCCCCAATGCGCGCATGCACTCACTCACTCACGCGCACACACACACACACACACACACACACACACACACACACACACACACACACACACACACACACACACACACACACACACACACACACACACACACACACACACACACACACACACACACAGAATATAATTACTCTCTTATATACAGTACCAGTGTAGTGAGCTGTAATAAAATACAATCTTGACTTGAAACCTATTCTACATGTGTACTCGAAACTAACCAAATAAGTATTCAAATATACCCCCAAAATAGTCGTTTAACCAAAATAAGCCGAGCTTTTCCTGCAGTGCAGCCAGTGAGTGACTAAAGTATTACTCAAGTGTCTGTTATTAGTTGCTACAAAAACAAGTAGTTCCTGTTCCACACATGAGTCATTTCAAATAGTCTCTCCCTGCTCTCTCTCTGTGTGTGTGTGTGTGTGTGTGTGTGTGTGTGTGTGTGTGTGTGTGTGTGTGTGTGTGTGTGTGTGTGTGTGTGTGTGTGTGCGTGTGTGTGGTGTGTGTGTGTGTGTGTGTGTGTGTGTGTGTGTGTGTGTGTGTGTGTATGTGTATGTGTATGTCTGTGTCTGTGTCTGTGTCTGTGTGTGTCTGTATATCTGTCTGCTTGTGTGAATATGTGCTAATATGTATGTATCTGCCTGCTGTTTTTTTGCCTGTGTCTATGTGAGTGGACCCATTTAAACCTAAGGCACCTGCAAAAAACGCACGCTGAATGCCCTTTTTGGGAAAAGTTGCCTAAGTCTATGAAACCCTAAATATCTCAGCTTCCGAACCACATACAAACATAAAGTAAGTTTCATTGAAAAGCTAGGACCCTCGTCTTGCATGACAATGTGTTTATTCAGCCCTAATATAACCACATTTTCATGAAATACGCCCTCAAATCTCAAGAGCCTGAATGCCGCGTATACAGAATGTCACTCCAGGCACCTACCTGTAGGCCAATGTTGCAGAGTATACACAGCATCAGGTTAAAATGGCATAATATGAGTATAGGTGTAAGTGTGTGGCCTTTAAAATCTGTCATCCTATCAAATACCTTTCTATCAGCAGATTTGGATCTTGTACCCTTGTCTATGTCTGCATGGTAAAGTAAGAAATGTAATTTTAATTCTTTGTATGACCAGTGCATGTACAGAAATTGACAATAAAGCAGACTTGACTTGACTTGACCTTGCTTTTCTCTTGGATCCAAGTAAAAGTAACCGGCCAATAGGTCACTCACCTGCCATGCGACTGACCTGGGTTCGATTCCCGGCCCAGGTCCTTTGCCGACCCTTCCCCGTCTCTCTCCCAATTCGCTTCCTGTCCACCTCTCACACTGCCCTGTCAAATAAAATTGTAAAAAGACAAAAAAAAATCTTTACAAAAAAAAGTAATCGTGTGTGTGTGTGTGTGTGTGTGTGTGTGTGTGTGCGTGTGCGTATGCGTGTGTGTGTGTGTGTGTTTGTAGGAGCAGGAGCAGCATCATTCTGACGAGGAGGATGACGTGTATGAGAAGATGCCTGGTGTGGACGACAGGCCCTCCAGTGGTCAGGACAAGAAGCGCGTCGTGGGTGAGTCTCATGGCAGAGCTGTGTGGGGCTACACTGACACCTAGTGGGGAATATTTAGTTTAGTTTAGTTTAGTTTAGTTTGTGAGTGTGTGTTTGTGTGTGTGTGTACTCGTTATTAGGGGCCAAGCAGCGAAGCTGGCGAAGGCCCCTAGTGTTTTAGTTCCCTCATTGACTCCAGTCAAAATTCTTCTCCCTCTGCAAGTCTATGGCAGCCCATAGAACCGTACATAGGAAAGTTGTGAAAATTGGCACACATATTCGAGGCAGCATCAATATTACCCGCAGCGATTTATAGGTCCCCAGCCCCAACGCTCTAGCGCCACCAGCAGGTCAAAGTTGCAGGTACATTTCTGCTTGTAACTTTTGAACCGCTGGTCCAATTTTCAAAAAATTGGTATCCCTGGAATCCTTGGCCCAGGACAAATCCGAGAACTAGTGATGATATTGTACCCTGCGTGTATAGTTTTCCCGCAATTTTGAATTTTGTAAAATTCAATAAAAATGCTATTTTTCCCGCACTTTTTGATCAATTCGCCCGGAACTTGGTACATAGTATCTCTGGACTGAGCTACACATGGGGTCTCAAGGAATATTGGATATCTTTTATCGTTTAGCCGTGACAGCCAATCAAAATTGACGTAAAAGTGGCGAAACAGGAAGTGAGGTCATATCTCAGTAAACGTTTGTCGAATTAGGCTAGGATTCTTTACACACACAGAAGTCCATCCCATGACCCACCAAAAAAAAATCAAATCCCCAGCTCAAACTCTGTAGCGCCACCAGCAGGTCAAAACTTTAGTTACATTTTTGACTGTATCTTTTGAGCCGTACTCCCAATTTTCAAAATATTGGTACACAGGTCATCTTCACACTATGTTGCACCCAGGTATGGATTTTCGTAACAATTGAAAAAACTATCAGCTCACAGCAGCCATTCAAAATTGTGGAAAGAATGGAGGGATTTTTCTCATCTCTCTGTCCCCTTTGCCAACGGCACCTGCGCACGTTCACTGACACCATTCTCAGCAGGGGGTCTCTGGACACACAAGAGACGAGAGCTTAGGTGTGTGCGTAGTTCTGCTATTGCTCTAGTGTCAACCAAAGCCCCACTGCCCCAGCCCCTGCACATACCCCCCACCCCCCACACACAGACAGAGTGAGAGGGAGAGGGAGAGGGAGGGGTAGGGGGAGAGGGAGAGAGAGGGAAGGAGGGAGGGAGGGAGAGAGAGAGAGAGAGAGAGAGAGAGAGAGAGTGAGAGACCATTGTTGTTCTCTCAGTTCCTCTGTCTCTCACACACTCACACACTCACACACACACACACACACACACACACACACACACACACACACACACACACACACACACACACACACACACACACACACACACACACACACACGTTACTTCTATGTACACCAATTCCTCAGACCTCAAAAGTCTGGCCAAACAGTCTCTCAAAAGGCTGGCCAACATTACATTGCAGCCTATAGGATTCATATGTTTAGGATTTCAAAGACCATATCTATTTTCAGTAGGCTCCTGATTCTTTTCCATAATATTGTATGTCATATAAACGATTTTACTAAATAGAATGATCACAGATGATTATAATTGCTGTCCAAAAAGCAAGCCTCTCAAGTATAGAAATTACTTGCTGATATTTTATAGACTAATTTGAGAGGGAATGGAAATCTGTTACTCAATATAAATCAAGGGCAGCACAGGCCCTGCCGTGGCCAACCGGTAGGGCACTCGTCTATCATGCGGCTGACCCTGGTTTGATTCCCAGCCCAGGTCCTTTGCCGACCCTCCCCGTCTCTCTCCCCATTTTCCCCTCCAAGGAATGCACCCCAACATTGGCGAGATTTGGGCCAAAGGGGGCGCTACAGTTCCTTCTGTTGCCGTGGCAACTTTGCCAAGTTTACTGCTTGGCCCCGCATTGCTGCTTGCAGCTATATTTTNCTCTTTATATTTAAAAAAAAAAAAAAAAAACACACAAAAAAGAAAAACAACTAACCCCTCTTTGCAACTGCACTTGTTGTTCTGTATATCTCCTGTGCACTTTGTATTTGCTTGTGATGTTGGCTTGATTATGTCCTCTTTTGAAAGTCGCTTTGGTTATAAAGCGTCTGCCAAATGCAATGTAATGTAATGTAATGTAATATGGGTCACTTGTGAAGTGGTGGAGACGCGCTCACTCACACTGAGTGCGTTGCAATATGCGACCTTGCCTCCTCCACTTACCTCCTCCACTTGCTTCTCTCCTCGTACCAGAAAGTAATATGTCATGATGACATCACTGACACTGACAACAGCATTATATTTCAAAAAGCTCAATTGTAGAGTCTTTTTCTCATTTGCAATTGGGATGGTGAATGAAAAACAGTCCCTCAAAAGTTGTTGTGGCTAGGCTGACAGCTGGGAAACTTTATCGTTTTCTCCACGGAGGAGGGGCCAGGAGGCGGCACGAGGAGACAAGCGCAAGTGGAGGAGGCAAGGTCGCATATTGCAACGCACTCACTATCGCATAATGATTAATGATACGGTTCTTAACTGGGTGCTGAATCCCACATAGAAAAATCTGATGAGTGCTGTTCTTCGCATTATTCACTCATATATGTTTTTCCTTTATTCGCCTATAAACTTTTCAGTGTAAAGGTGCTGTCCTTCGCATAGTTCACGCGAATATGGGTCCCAGCCTCTCCTCTTTATATGGCCAACCTTTCCCAAAGTAGTCTCTGTTTCTCTCTGACCATTTTCATATTCTCTAACTTTATTTTATTTTATTTTTAATTGAAAAATTAAATCGTGCATTTGAAAAAAAAAAGCACTGCACGTTGCTCTGTGGCACATTGCTCCACAGTCTCCTCATGGCCCTTCTACAGTATCTCTCTCTCCCTCTCTTTCTCTCTCTCTCTCTCTCTCTCGCTCTCTCTCTCGCTCTCTCTCTCTCTCTCTCTCTCTCTCTCTCTAATGTAATGTGTCGCTGTATGTCCTCAGCTCCTAAGCCGAGCTTCACGGGCTCCACCTCTGAGCACGACCAGAAGAAGGTGAAGACGAAGCTGCGCAAGTTCCTGCTGAAGAGGCCCACACTACAGTCTGTCAAGGACAAGGGCTACATACGAGGTGAGCCCACACTACAGTCTGTCAAGGACAAGGGCTACATACGAGGTGAGGAGAGGAGAGGAGAGACTAATGGATAGTGGAGGGGTAGGTTGTTTCTCCTCAAGAGGCCCACACTACAGTCTGTCAAGGACAAGGGCTACATACGAGGTGAGGAGAGGAGAGAGGAGGGAGGGAGGGAAGGAGGGAGGGAGGGATGGATGGAGAAAGACTGTGAGGGATGGATGGATGGATGGGTGGAAGAGAGAAAAGTAAAGGGGTAGGTTGTTTCTCCTCAAGAGACTCACACACACTACAGTCTGTCAAGGACAAGGGCTACATACGAGGTGAGGAGAGGAGAGAGGAGGGTGGGAGGGATGGAGGGAGAGGGGAAGGGATGGAGGGAGTGAGGGAGGGAGGGATGGAGAAAGACGGTGAGGGATGGATGGATGGAGGGTAGGTTGTTTCTCCTCAAGAGGCCCACACTACAGTCTGTCAAGGACAAGGGCTACATACGAGGTGAGGAGAGGAGAGAGGAGGGATGGAGGGAGGGAGGGAAGGAGGGAGGGAGGGATGGATGGAGAAAGACTGTGAGGGATGGAAGGATGGGTGGAAGAGAGACAGAGACAAGTGGAGGGGTACTACAGTCTGTCAAGGACAAGGGCTACATACGAGGTGAGGAGAGGAGAGGAGGGAGGGAGGGAGTAGTGGATAGATTGATGGATGGATGGATGGATGGATGGATGGATGGATGGATGAAGGGAGAGAGAGGGGAAGGGATGGATGCATGGATGTTTAGGGAGGGAGAGAAAGAATAGTAAAGGGGTAGGTTGCTTCTCCTCAAGAGACTCACACTACAGTCTGTCAAGGACAAGGGCTACATACGAGGTGAGGAGAGGAGAGGAGGGATGGAGAGATGGATGGATGGAGTAATGGATAGATTGATGGATGGAGGGAGGGAGGGAGGGAGAAAGAGGGTGAGGGATGGATGGATGGGTGGAAGAGAGACAGAGAAAAGTGGAGGGGTAGGTTGTTTCTCCTCAAGAGACTCACACACACTACAGTCTGTCAAGGACAAGGGCTACATACGAGGTGAGGAGAGGAGAGGAGGGTGGGAGGGAGGGAGGGAGGGAGAAAGACGGTGAGGGATGGATGGATGGGTGGAAGAGAGACAAGTGGAGGGGTAGGTTGTTTCTCCTCAAGAGACTCACACACACTACAGTCTGTCAAGGACAAGGGCTACATACGAGGTGAGGAGAGGAGGGAGGAGGGAGGGAGGGAAGGAGGGAGGGAGGGAGGGAGGGAGAAAGAGGGTGAGGGATGGGTGGAAGAGAGACAGAGAAAAGTGGATGGGTAGGTTGTTTCTCCTCAAGAGGCCCACACTACAGTCTGTCAAGGACAAGGGCTACATACAAGGTGAGGAGAGGAGAGAGGAGGGATGGAGGGAGGGAGAAAGACGGTGAGGGATGGATGGATGGGTGGAAGAGAGACAAGTGGAGGGGTAGGTTGTTTCTCCTCAAGAGACTCATACACACTACAGTCTGTCAAGGACAAGGGCTACATACGAGGTGAGGAGAGGAGGGAGGAGGGAGGGAGGGAGGGATGGATGGAGGGAGGGAGAAAGACGGTGAGGGATGGATTGATGGGCGGAAGAGAGAAAGAAAAGTGGAGGGGTAGGTTGTTTCTCCTCAAGAGGCTCACACACACTACAGTCTGTCAAGGACAAGGGCTACATACGAGGAGAGGAGAGGAGGGATGGAGGGAGGGAGGGAGGGAGGGATGGAGGGAGGGAGGGAGGGAGGGAGGGAGAAAGAGGGTGAGGGATGGGTGGAAGAGAGACAGAGAAAAGTGGAGGGGTAGGTTGTTCCTGCTGAAGAGGCCCACACTACAGTCTGTCAAGGACAAGGGCTACATACGAGGTGAGGAGAGGGGAGGAGAGAGGAGGGTGGGAGGGATGGAGGGAGAGGGGAAGGGATGGAGGGAGTGAGGGAGGGAGGGATGGAGAAAGAGGGTGAGGGATGGGTGGAAGAGAGACAGAGAAAAGTGGAGGGGTAGGTTGTTTCTCCTCAAGAGACTCACACACACTACAGTCTGTCAAGGACAAGGGCTACATACGAGGTGAGGAGAGGAGAGAGGAGGGTGGGAGGGAGGGAGGGAGGGAGGGATGGATGGAGAAAGACGGTGAGGGATGGATGGATGGATGGGTGGAAGAGAGACAAGTGGAGAGGTAGGTTGTTTCTCCTCAAGAGACTCACACACACTACAGTCTGTCAAGGACAAGGGCTACATACGAGGTGAGGAGAGGAGAGAGGAGGGATGGAGGGAGGGAGGGAGGGATGGAGAAAGACGGTGAGGGATGGATGGATGGGTGGAAGAGAGACAAGTGGAGGGGTAGGTTGTTTCTCCTCAAGAGACTCACACACACTACAGTCTGTCAAGGACAAGGGCTACATACGAGGTGAGGAGAGGAGAGGAGGGAGGGAGGGTGTAGTGGATAGATTGATGGATAGATTGATGGATGGATGGATGGATGGAAGGAGGGAGGGAGGGAGAGAGAGGGGAAGGGATGGATGCATGGATGTTTAGGGAGGGAGAGAAAGAAAAGTAAAGGGGTAGGTTGTTTCTCCTCAAGAGGCCCACACTACAGTCTGTCAAGGACAAGGGCTACATACAAGGTGAGGAGAGGAGAGGAGAGGAGAGGAGATGAGAGGAGAGGAGTTGATGCAGGGATGGATGGATGGATGGATGGATGGATGGATGGATGGATGGATGGATGGATGGATGGATGGATGAAGAGACATTGGGAGGGGGTGGGTTGTTTCTCCTCTGTCAAGGACAAGGGCTACATACAGTATGAGGTTGGGAGAGGAGAGATGGAGGAATGGATGATGGGTGGATGGATGGATGGATATGAAGATGGATTGAAGTGATTGAGTCCAGTGAAGGAGTGAAGTGTAGGAGGTTAAAGGGGATAGGGAGAAATGACCACAATGCTACTCTTGTGTGTGTGTTTGTGCCCGTTTTGCTAAATGTGCTTTCCTTAATGAAAGTGTGCGGCTCTTTGTGTGCGTGCGTGTCTGTGTCTGTGTCTGTGTCTGTGTCTGTGTCTGTGTCTGTCTGTGCGTGCGTGCGTGCGCGTGTCTGTGCGTGTGTGTGTGTCCTCCAGAGAATGTGTTTGGCTGCCATCTGACTAACCTGTGTGTGTGTGTGTGTGTGTCTGTGTCTGTGTGTGTGTGTGTGTGTGTGTGTGTGTGTGTGTGTGTGTGTGTGTGTCCTCCAGAGAACGTGTTTGGCTGCCACCTGGCTAACCTGTGTGCCCAGGAGAGGACCACTGTGCCCGTCTTCGTAGAGAAGTGCATACGCACCGTGGAGAAGAGAGGTGAGGACGTGTGTGTGTTTGTGTGTGCGCATGTGCGCGTGTGCGTGCATCTTCATAGTGAAGTGCTTACACGCCGTGCGTGTGTGTGTGTGTGTGTGTGTGTGTGTGTGTGTGTGTGTGTGTGTGTGTGTGTGTGTGTGTGTGTGTGTGTGTGTGTGTGTGTGTGTGTGTGTGTGTGTGTGTGTGTGTTCATCTTCGTAGAGAAGTGCATACGCACCGTGGAGAAGAGAGGTGAGGACGTGTGTGTGTGTCCGCATGTGTGTGTGTGTGTGTCCGCATGTGTGTGTGTGTGTGTCCGCATGTGTGTGTGTGTGTGTGTGTGTGTGTGTGTGTGTGTGTGTGTGTGTGTGTGTGTGTGTGTGTGTGTGTGCGCATGTGTGTGTGTAAGCGCACTTGTGTATGTATGTATTTTGATCTGAGCGCAGCACTACACACACAAATGCAGTATTCCGTACATGCACACTACTTAAATGGTCAAGCAAAATGTGTTGATCTCTCATGTCACGAGCGACTTGAGCGACAAAAAGCAAACAGGATTAATTAGCAGCTGTATTTTACCAGATACGGTACAAAGCGAATTAGTCGCTTAAGTGGATTTTGATTGGAATGCAGCATGAAGTGACTACAAGTACATTCCAAGTGAATTACCTGTTGTGGTTTTACAGCTTTACGACTTCACAGTCGCATTTGGTGTGTACACCACAGTCTGATAAGCCAGAGTCTGAAGGTGCCGGCATGCTTGCTGCAGGATACGCGAGCGCGTGCACGATCTGATCATGAATGCGTTAACATGCGCATTTAATGTCAATTTCGCGCGCATTGGACACGGCAGCCAAATGCGTGCGTCAGGTGCAATATCTTCAAACTCGCTGGGGGCAATCTTAAGAAAGACTGCGCAGTTCCACGCTTGTGCTTGATATGAAAACAATGGCAGCAACTTTTAAGAGCGTCTCATTGATCATACTTCCTTGTTGCACTTTGAAAAAGGAGCGTGCACATATAGGAGTAGTAGCAGTATTGTTTTCTTGCCCAGGGAGCCCCTCTTTTTTTGTTGTTGTTTTCCTAGCCATCTGTGTTCCCAATTTCCACATCCCAATGCTGCATGCTCTCTGCCCCCTGGATGATACCGCCAGTATTTTGCGTGGTCAACTGCTTTTGAAGCAATTGCATGTGTCGGTTGCTCGCGGTGATGTGCGTAATTTACAGCTCGCAGCAAGCATACCGGCACCTTGAGAAGTGTAACTTCATGATGATCATAGGCGGTGCACGGACGAGGTGGTGCTAAAGCACCTGCCCCGTTGCCCGACTATTCAAAAAAATACTCTTTTTGATTATTTTTTTATCACAATGTACTGTGGCCCATCTTGACTTGATAATCTACAGTTGTTTGACGATCAAAAGCATGTTACAATAATGCCTCAATATAATATGTACAGTAGCTTCTCCATCCTCCCTCAAGCACCAGCTCCCTAAAATGTCTGTGCACGCCACTTTTCATGATGACCAGGGTGGGTTCTGTTTTGTCTATTCTCCAGGTCTGGGTATTGACGGCCTTTACAGGGTCAGTGGCAACTTGGCTACCATACAGAAGTTGCGTTTCAAGGCTGACCACGGTAAGCTCTCCTAATACTATATACAGTATAGTAGTAGCCAAGATGAATGACGTCGTGCATTATGTCTAAGAGTTAAATAAATTTTTTACCCAAGTTAAAAAGCCTTTATTGAACACTGGTTACATGCCAAAAAAGGCTGTTTAACTTCAGAAAGGAGTGCCTCAAATAGTGTTTTCATGGAAGTTTGGACGTTTTTTTTTTATGAGCACCCTTTTTTACTAATTGGATACAGGACCCAGTGAAGCATTCCCTTTTCTCTTTTTGTTAAGTTTATTTTTATTTACACTTTTATATTTGTTTCATACACGTAAACTTTTACATGTTTGAAATAAAGCAAACTTTAAGAACTTATTTAGCAGTGTTTCTCAACAGGGGCTGTACAGCTCTGCTGTGGTCATAATGTATTATACTGATGTGTGTATTTGTGTGTGTGTGCATGTGCGGGTGTGTGCGTGCATGTGTGTGTTTGTGTGTACATGCGTGCGGTGCACGTGTGTGTCTGCATGTGCGTGCATGCATGCGTGCGTGCCTGTGTGTGTGTGTGTGTGTGTCATGCGTGCGTGCGTGTGTTTGCCAGAGGACATCGACTTCGAGGAGGGCCACTGGGATATCCACGTGATCACGGGGGCTCTGAAGCTCTTCTTCAGGGAGCTGCAGGAGCCCCTCTTCCCATACAGCCACTTCAACAACTTCGTAGCCGGCATCAGTGAGTACAGTACACAACACATGCGCGTGTGTGTGTGTGTGTGTGTGTGTGTGTGTGTGTGTGTGTGTGTGTGTGTGTGTGTGTGTGTGTGTGTGTGTGTGTGTGTGTGTGTGTGTGTGTGTGTGTGTGTGTGTGTGTGTGTGTGTGTGTGTCTGTGCGTATGTGTGTGTGCGTGCATGCGCAAGCGTACGTGCACGCAGGTGTGCGCGCGTGTGTTTGCGTGTGTGCATGTGTGTGCGTGCGTGCGTGCGTACATGCGTGTGTGTTCGTCTGTTGAACTGTGTGAGTGTTATTATTATGTTTTAGTGAATGTATGCAGTGGAAGCTAGAAACTACAGTGTCTTGGAGAAATCACACAAAAAAAAATCAATGTGAGAGCTTTAAGTCTTCGTTTAAGTGTTAACGAGTAGACAAAACTAAATGGCTATAAACAGTCAATTTAGAAAAAGTCTAATCAGTATGGTGTGTGCACAGACCCAAGCTGGTTCTACAGAGGTTTCTGAGGCATTGTGACGTCATCAGAAATAGAATGCCTGGCGTGGGCACGTTCCACAGGCACAGACACAGCTGCATCTGCGCCCAGAACAGGGAGTGTTTCAGGGACGCATTGCTCTCTCTCTCTCTCACATACACATACACACACACACACACACACACACACACACACACACACACACACACACACACACACACACACACACACACACACACACACACACACACACACACACACACACACACACACACCAGGCATTTTTTGCTCTATGAGTCACAGTGCCCTGAGTTCCTCCCAAAGTGCCTTGTGTGTTCACAGCTGTCTGCACTCCTGGGTTGAACAGTCTTGGCCACTCCAAATGCCCACTCTCTCTCTACACACCCACTCTTAAAATCACTTTTCCTAGAATTTTGTTCATACTTCCACTTCATGTTTTACTTGAATGTTGTTTTGTTGTAGTAACCTGGTGTTGCCATACCCTCATAGTAATGTCATTGGTACAGAGGGTCTTGAGGGGCCGAGTTGAGACATGTTGACTGGAGAAAGGCCTTAACTCGTGAGAGGCGTTGAATGCCACTTAAGTTTGAAATGTAGTCTGTGTAGTTACAGGTGTGTGTTGTAAAAGCAAACTTTTGGTAAACATCTAGCAAACTTTTATGGGAAACATTTGACAAATCCACAGGAAAATGTCAAAGGTCAGAAAATATACCTCTTGAAAAATGTACCTTTTGGTTTATTCCTAACCAGTGCTGTTTTGCTCTGTGTGTGTGTGTGCGTGTGCGTGTGCGTGTGTGCTTTGTCTCCTGTAGAGATCGCAGACTATCATGAAAAGGTGTCGTATATGAGTGAGCTGGTCAGATCCCTCCCTGCCGAAAACCATGACACCATGGAGACCCTCTTCAGGCACTTACGCAAGTACGACATGCTCACCACGACAACACCGTATATAAAACCACAACACCATACGACATACTCACCACAACAACACCGTACAACATTATCACCACAACAACACCGTAGGACACAACACCACCACCGTATATGACACCACAACACGACCACATATGACACCACAACACCATACAACATACTCACCACAACAACACCGTACGACATTATCACCAAAACAACACCGTAGGACACAACAACAACACCGTATATGACACCACAACACGACCACATATGACACCACAACACCATACAACATACTCACCACAACAACACCGTACAACATTATCACCAAAACAACACCGTAGGACACAACAACAACACCGTATATGACACCACAACACGACCACATATGACACCACAACACCATACAACATACTCACCACAACAACACCGTACGACATTATCACCACAACAACACCGTAGGACACAACACCACCGTATATGACACCACAACACGACCACATATGACACCACAACAACACCGTACGACATTATCACCACAACACCACTATACAACATGCTCACCACAACAACACCGTATATAACACCACAACACCATATACAACATGCTCACCACAACAACATTGTATATGACACCACAAAACCACCACATATGACACCATAACACCATACTCACCACAACAACACCATACAACATTATCACCACAACAACACGATATGACACCACACCACCGTATATGACACCATAACACCATACGACATTATCACCACAGCACTGTGCGGTATATAACACACTTCAAAATAATATCGCTCTCTCTCCCTCTCTCTTCTCTCTCTCCCTCTCTTCTCCTCTCCCACACCCCCTCTCTCCCTCTGCTGATATGGCTGTGAAGAACATCAGCATTGTGTTCTTTTTATTCAACCTCTCTCTCTCTCTCTCTCTCTCTCTCTCTCTCTCTCTCTCTCTCCCCTCCTCTCCCACATTGAGAAGAGAACCGTATGACTGTGACGAACATCAACATCATGTTCTTGTTATTCAATCTCTCTCTCTCTCTCTCTCTCTCTCTCTCTCTCTCTCTCTGTCTCTCTCTCTCTCTCTCTCTCTCTCTCCTTCTCTCCCACATTGAGAAGAGAACCGTATGACTGTGACGAACATCAACATCATGTTCTTGTTATTCAACCTCTCTTTCTCTCTCCCCCCCCCTCTCTCTGTTCCGCAGCGTGATAGAACATGGAGAGGAGAACCGTATGACGGTGCAGAACATCGCCATCGTGTTCGGCCCCACGCTCCTGAAGCCGGAGATGGAGTCGGCCAACATCACCATGTTCATGGTGTTCCAGAACCAGATCGTGGAGTTTGTCCTCAACGAGTTCGACAACCTCTTCTACTCCAGATGATCTGTTAGCTAGCTAGCTAGCTCACACACACCTCAACATATTCTACAGAAGATGACACACACACACACTGGAGATGATCTGCTTCTCATACACTAGGGGTGTAAATAAATAATAATCGATATGTAGCGATGCATCGATCCTACGATCCGGCCGACGATCAAATCGTATCGTATTGTGGGGCATTCAGTGTCGAAAATAATCTAGTCGCTGCCTTAAGAAATCGATATTGAATCGTATCGTCATGGAGGCTGTGATATACACCCCTATCACACACACCTCGATATATTCTACGGAAGATGACACACACAAACACACCTGAATATGACAGATCTCACACCCACCCCAACATCTCATGTAGGTGTTGTCCATACAGTTGCTATGACCTCAAGCTAGCTCATGTGGTTATTAGCTGGATGCTAAGGCACGAGAACTGGGGTGCAATTTAAACCTGTTTGTCCCATCCTTTTCTGTTGCTTGTAGCCTCATGACGCAAATTTGATATGTAAGGGTTAACGTTCGGCGAGAAGGTCGCTACCGTGGAATAGCAGCACGACAGAGAGAATCTTTAGACCCCGACGCGGAGCGGAGGGGTCTTGTTCTCTCTGAAGTGCTGCTATTCCACAAAGCGACCGACTCGCCGAAAGTTAACCCGCTTATTATATGGATATACTTAAATGATTCACACATGCGGGGACATTTCTTTAGACCTATTTAATGTTAAGATTGTTGCTGCGCAAAACAAAACAGTGCCGTTGTGGAACACCGCTAGGCAACAGCTAGGTAGGCTAGCCAGGACAACAGGTGTTGTCTATCACAGCAGCTGATTAGAGTGACAAAAGACCGGACCCCCTGCGGAGTGATATGAAACATTCGCTTTAGCCACTGACTTGTATACAAGCCAGTGGCTTTAGCAGTGAACGTCTTGTTGCCATTGACAGCGGTAGCCAGGACAACGGGTGCTGTCTATCACAGCAGCTGATTAGAGTCTTGTTGAAAAGTCGCTTTAGCAGTGAAAAGTCTTGTTGCCATTGACAGCGGTCTGTTATAGACCAACCCGTCCGTTATCGAAAAATAACAGACGTCCGAACGTTGGGGAGCCCCGTTGAAATGAATGGAGCATTCGACAGATGACGTCACAACCATATAATAAGCAAGGAATAACGGCCGACGAGGTGTCCCGATACCAAGGGAAATAATGGACAAGGTGAAACAAACAGCCCGACGGCGCAACATTCCAAACGAATATTCTATTTTCAAAGGTGACCCGTTATCGGGGAAAAATGGACACCTGCTCAGCCAATCAGAAGACGTTCTTTCTGTTCAACAGGTGATAATATTGATGATCGACGTCTTAATCAATATCTCGGTGAAGCACATTGCTAAGGTCAACATCTCATTTGCAATCAGGATGTTGAATGAGGAAGAGAACCCCAAAAACCTTCTCTACGGAGGCGGGGTGTCATCGACACAAGAGGCCACAAGCAACAGGACGCAATAAATTAGTTTGTCTTTCACCCATAGTGTTTATTTTTTTTCTTCTTTGGTTATCTCCGAGCTTCCAACACTGCCATATTGCTCCATATAGTGCCTCTTAGACTGTACACTGACAGTGGGTTTCTCTCTGTTCAAATCCAGCGCTATACTGTATGTATGCACCTTTATTCCGAAGAGATTATTGGTTACGCGGACCATTTGGCAACTTGCACTGCACGCACACGGGCGTGCACACACGCACACACACACACACACACACACACACACACACCTACCTTGAGGATGTGTGGCCTTGCCTGCCGAATCTTACAATCCATGAGTGAGTCCACATGCTGGCCATGACCAATCACAGAGTGCAGAATGTTCCTGGCAGAAAAGTTGGCACCTTTGTCTTTGAGTGCAGGTTAAACTAGTCCCTCATGTCCTTTGCTCTTACTGGTGGCCTTGTGATGCCGCAAGGCTTAACATCATTAATGATCAAAGTTTTTATTCAACATCTTGTGAGAGTCCGATTCACAGGTCATTATCATTTGCAGTCGGGATGATGAATAGAGAAAAATCCCCCCGAAAAGTTGACATTGGGGAATGAATCGCCATGGTTTTCTGCGCAGAGGCAGAGCAAAGGCCCCCAAAAGTTGCTCTGCCCTAAGTTGACGGCGGAGAAACGCTAGCCTGGGAAATCCCGTGCTACCTTGCACAATCATTCTGATCTCATTTGTGATTAGGTCTGGTGGTAATCAGTCAAGGGAAACACCATGGTTTTCAGGGGTGTAGTGGGCGCGGTACGCGGGGGTACGCAGTCCACCCACTTCTCCTGAAGTGAGATTTAAAAAAAAATATTCTGCCCATGTTTGAATACAAAAAGGAATGATCACATAGCAGTATTGCAGGTGATTGACCAAACAGTTGAAAACGGAGAAGTAATGACGGTAGGTTAAGGACAGTTGGGAGGTTTGACATGATAGGTTGCCTAATTATTTGATGACGTTAAAAATCGCGTACCCCCACTTTAAAAATCCCCACTACACCACTGATGGTTTTCTGCCCAGAGGTGGAGCAGCACAGAGGCAAGAGGACACAGGCAGCAGGAGATGACAGGATGTACTACTTTGACGTCCACCCTTTGTGCCTTGTAGCTCACTTGAATTTGTAATACAGTTACATGTATGCCAATGGCTGGCTGCATCCGAAATCCTCCCTGGTTCAAGTGCACTTACTGTATGTAGGGAACAAAACTGCTGTATTATAACACACATCCTATGTACAGTAGTGTGCACTATGAAGTGGACAAGTGGACATTTTGGATGCAGCCTACTTTTCGTGTCCTCATAGATATGAATATTCTAATTCTAATGGCATTTCCTCATTTGCAATTGGTATGGTGATTGAAGAGCAGTCCCCCAAACATTGTTGTAGCAAGACTGACAGTGTTGAAACTTCAGCGCCAGCTAAATGCAAGGCCACAAAGCACAAGTGGAGGACGGGTGTCTGCATCTTGGAATGTTCACTGCACTGTATATCCACGTTGTGTCCTCCTGCAATTGTCTCCCCTCTCCCTCCCCCTGCTATTTTGTTGTTTCCTGTCCTTGGTTTAGTGATTGATATGTCTTTATATTATTGACCAACCCCATAGGTAATAGTTCTGAGGTTGAGAAGATGATAGGCTTATTTTTGTTTTTGTTTCGTTTTGTTTTGAGAATCTGCCAATAATTCAGGAACTCATCGTGTCATGTTATTGTTTATTTATGTTTTAGTCTTATTCCTCGCGGTGGCCTTCGCAAAGTGCCTTTAAATGAAAATAAAAATAATAATACAAGAAATATGATGTAATATATAACATAGAGAATGTACAGAGAAGCTACTACTATAGCCTTGCACAGTTAACAGCACTATAACAGACAGACAGTACAGTATAAGCAAGACACACACACACACACACACACACACACACACACACACACACACACACACACACACACACACACACACACACACACACACACACACACACACACACACACACACACAGCTGATTTGCCTCCATGTAAAGCCGGAGCTTCTATTTCTCAGCACAGTTGCACATACAATACAATAGGCCTATGTGGTTGTAGAGCTGCGCCACACTGCTGCTTTCTGCTGTGTGGCAAATGGATGGGACCAGCATATAGATTTCTACTGTATAAGAAGAGATAAAACTATGGACCTTGACATAGCTGTTATTCTGTTTTGTTTTGTTTTGTTTCAGCATTAATAATAATGTGAAGACATTCCCTATTATTATCATTTAATGAGGAGAAAAAAAGAGAAAGCAAAGTTTGCCAGTGTAAATATATATTGTAGAAGGCATATTTATGCTCTGTAAAAAAACACACACACATGCAAAAAGTTATTTGCTAAAATAAAAACTGGTTTACACATCACACTGTTGTGCTTCTGGTGATATTCTTGATGGAACACAAAGGGTCTGGGGGGGGGGGGTGTAATCAACGATGCAATAATATTACTGCAACAATGTTTAAAGAAAGATATTTTTAAATTAGGAACATTATTATGTAAGAATTGCACTGTTCTCTTGGATATTTTTTTACCATAGAATATTGCACTAATTGCGTAGACTACGGTAGAAGATTATACAATTAATGCATCCCCAGAACTTGATGTGGGCCGATTCTTGTAAAGTTTCAGTAAAGAGAGGTAGGGTGGTCTCTGGAAGTACAGAACATATAGCCTACAGAGATTTTTAGTGGTGAATCCATGTGAAACTGCTTAATACGTGTGCGCACATACCTGTATACCATGAATATTAAGTTACAACCAGTGTTGTGCATTTGTGTATGTTTTGATTCCTTTTGATTAGGCTACCTTGTCCCTCCTGAGTGAATAAAATTTTGATATAAATAAAATAAAATACAAATATAAAATAAAATATAAATATCAATATATTTATAAAATATAAATAAAATTTTAATTTTGCACTTTGTTGAGCAATGTAATTTGTGAACGATTGAATATTTTGAATTTACATGTTGAGAAATTTTGACAGTATATCAGAATGAAAATATTTCCTCTCGAATTACTGAAGATGAACTCACCACACCAGAAGTGTCGTAAATAAATGGGAAGAAAGTTTACCAGCAGATGTCAGTAAAGAGCTTTTAATTACTTTTGGAAGCATGTTGAGCTCCTGTCCGCTAGGGGTCAGCAGTCGTCCTGTTCCCTCAGATGAATTACACAGGATGATACAGCAGAAGAAGATTTGATGTTCCACAGAAGTCAGATTTGCAATGAGTTTTGAGTGGCCCTGGCAATATAATTTCCCCCCGTTTTTCACGTAAGTGACGCTTGCTTTTTCGCGCTATGTTCTCTAACTTCTTGTTTATGACACACATACTTATTGTAACATTTTGCTTTTGTCGCTGAGTTAGGTAACAGACGCAGAATCACTCCTAATGACCACAGCTAGCCGAGTGTGCTAGGGAAGTGTTAACAAGCTGTACTTTACTGTCATTTAATAGTGCATGTTTATGTGTTTATTAGCTGCCATTAGATTCATGAATTGTAAGTGTAGGACCTTGGTCAAGTATTGTTCTATGCTAGTATGTTAGCCTACGCTTTGAATTGGCCTGTTGCTCGATACCTGTTTTGGTACAGTACGTCTTGATTTATTGACAGTTCATCATCTGTCATAATTTAGCTAACCAACAGACTAGCATATTAGCGGCTATTTACCGCTGGGTTAAGTCTATTTGCCACGTGCATTGCGTCTTTGATGGGGTAATGAGCTCAAATGCTATGCTTATTTCCCGGAATTTGTAGCGGCAGTTTGGCTGGCATATTGCTCAGTCGGGTCAGATGTCAAGTCATGTGTGTGTGCGTGTGTCGGTCTTTTTTCGCCGGACAGGCTACAGCCCAATGTTGACACGCGACAAAAACAGCTGGCGGCCTGGTGCTCGCTCGCGCTGTCCTACTGCAGATTCCGGAAGCTGTACACACTGGACGTACTCGAGGCACAGGAGAGCCCGCTTTTCAACAACAAGAAGATAGAGAGTATCCTTTTCACACGCACTAGTGTGCAATGCAGCGCTCCCCACCTTTGCACATGTGCCTCTTCTGATAGAGAGAGAGAGAGAGAGAGAGAGAGAGAGAGAGAGAGAGAGATGGGTATTGACACTACAGTGAATAGAAGTGCAGCTCCTATTCAGTGTGTTGTCAATTACACTGCACACACAAGCAAATTGTAAACTAGTAGGCCTACCTACAATAAGCTGAAAACCTTAAAGCGTGAACTACCTGGCTACAACCGCTCTATAATTCCACAACAATTCACTGGTAGTAGGCCTATTATGGAAAGAGTAGGTTTGTGTTTGAAGGCTGGACAGGCAGACGTAGACGAGTGTTTCCCAACCTTGTTTTGTCCTGCGTTCCCTAAGCCCTTTTGTCATATGATGAGTACCCCTCTCACTCATGCTCTACTATATCTGTTCCTCTATCCCAATTTTGCTACACTAGATTTGTTGTTATCACATTTTTCCACGTACCCCCTGAGGTGTGCTCGTGTGACTGAGGTGTTCCCGCACTGTTCGTCCCACTCGGGGACGTGAACCTGCCACCTGGTCACCTAGATCGGTTCGGCAGTTCGAGGTACAGTACCAGACCGCTGAGCTAAAGGGCCGGTCCGATAGCCCAACGCTAGCGCACTGTATTGAGGCTTCGGGAGGGAGGTTTACTAACGGTCCACGCCACACTCTGCTAGTTGGCCTCCGTTACACATGCATGCCCCTTGTGGCACACGTATCCCTGGTTGGGAAACACTGACCTAGACTAGAGTTGTGTAAAGTAGCTTCAACATCATCAATCAGCAGCATGAAAGAGTGCAACAGAGGCAACAACAACACAATAAAAAACGTGGAAAGTGTAAATGCTGAAAGTGTGTGCATTGTAATGCAATACTACAGTGAATACTGTAAAGTTCAGTTCTGTTCAGTTCAATTCAGGCCATGGCCTGCAGCCTTAGGACAGAAACTCATCCCGTGTAGTAGTGTGTAATAACATTTATCAAGCTAGAATGTAGGTCACACACACCACCTCTTATTTGGTTCTTTTCCGGCAGAATTCCATTCAAGCCCAAACGGAGGTTTGAAAGGTGCAATTTAAAAATAATGCCATAATAGTGGTAAATATTGTAGTAGTGAAGATCCGTGCTGGCCACAAAGCCTTAGACTAGTAACTCCTCCTGGAAATGTGCGTAGGTTGTATGCAGTGAGGGGAAAAAATAATAACAAAAGGAATGTAGTGTATTACACACAACACCTTTTGTGAGCTTCCCTTGAATTTCCATGGCAGAAGCATAACATGCGAGCACAAACATGGAGATTTGGAAAGTCTTATGGAAAAGTGTCACGAGTGAATACAGAAGATGCTGTTCAATCAATACTGTATTGTGGGATTCACATGGCCTTAGGAGGGAATCACCTCAGATGCCTTTGCCAGTGTGTGCATTCCAATATGTGACCTTGCGTCCTCCACTTGTGCTTGTGGCCTCTTATCAGGAAGTAATACGTCATGATGATATTACTAACAACAGCATTATATTTCAATATCTCGCAAAAGCTCAATTGTAAAGTAATTTTATCATTTGCAAACTGGATGGTGAATGATGAACAGTCCCCCAAATATTGTTGTGGCTAGGCTGACAGCAGGGAAACTTAATTGTTTTTTTTCCACGGAGGCGGGGCATCAGCAAAGCGTGAGGCCACAAGCACAAGTGGAGGACGCAAGGTCGCATATTGGAATGCATCCATCGTGTAGGTTTCCGAGGTGTCTGTCAGGCCCATGGAGATGGGTGTTAGCGTGGGATTACCATGATTGTGGGGAAATTATCTGGGGCATTAAAGATGCTATTGAACTTAACAGCTTCCTCCCCCCAGGAAAGCTGTCAGTGGAGGCCATCCAAGTTGTCTTTGAAGAACTGAGAAAAAAAGGTTTGTTTCTCTCTCTCTCTCTCTCTCTCTCTCTCTCTCTCTCTCTCTCTCTCTCTCTCTCTCTCTCTCTCTCTCTCTCTCTCTCTTTCTCTCTCTCTCTCTCTCTCTCTCTCTGATCATGTGAATCACATATCACTTTAATTTTAGGGATGAGAGAAGAGAGAAAAACAAGATTGAAGGAAAGACAAGTTAGCTGGCCTACTTGTGAATAATGTTGTGTTGTGAATAATTGTCCTGTACAACCCCCGGGTTAGAAATGCCATTCACTGAAAAAATCCAAAGTTCTTAGTAGAAATACTGTGAAAACAACTTTCAGGGGTTAAATGGGGTTGAGATGGAATGACGGTGATAATCAAAGTAGTAAAAAAGTTATTGAAGTTTATCGAAGTTGAGCGTATTTACAACAAACAGCAATCTAAACATCTGGGGCGGCCGTGGTCTATAGTGGTTAAGGAGATGGGCTTTGGATCAGAGAGTTGCCAGTTCGAATCCCACCCCTTCACTCCCTATCCATGGTCGAAGTGCCCTTGAGCAAGGCACCTAACCTCACACTGCTCCAGGGCCTGTAACCAATACCCTGTTACTAAAAACAACTGTAAGTTGTTTTGGATGAAAAGCGTCCGCTAAGTGTAATTACAGCCGAGACAACTCTCTTCCTATCTAGCGAGGTCAGTTGCTCTTCGGAAGCTTAATTTAATTCTGAATACTAAATGTAAATAAGTATAATGTAATGGGTGAATGGAAAAGTACAGCTTCTATTTATCTCGTGTGTCTTACCCCTACCAGGGAATCTTATTCCTAGAAGGTTTCTCTGTAGCAAACTAGGTTAACCCATTTAAGCCTGATGCCGTGTATAAGCAAAATTTAACCCAGCCGCCTCGAGCTGCATGCACAGTAAAACATTGCAGCCAGTTAAACATAAAAATGTAAGCTGCCCTGCTGCCTTAAGTTTGTAAGTTAACTCAACTTGAGAAAGCATTGAGTTGAGTAGTTAAAGGGACACTCTGCAGGAAATGGTCAAAAAGGTACTGCAACTATGCTGCTTATTGAAATTGGGCTGCCTATTGCCAAATTTGATCTTTACATGAAAGTTTACTAAGTATTAAACAAATATTTTCTAGTATGGTCCAAGTACAGTCATTTTTGCAGCTAAAAATTGCTATTTTTGGAAATTCAAAATGGCGGACCATGGAGAAGTGTATGAAATGTATGAAAAGTGCAATTTTTCCAGTCATAATGAATACTTAGAATTTGATGCTGGTGGTAAGTATTCATGAAAAAAGGTAACATTAGTGAATGGGCAGCACAAATTCTGGAAATAAATAACTAAAAAATCTCACACAGTGTCCCTTTAAGCCTTGAGTTGAGTTAACTTGCGCTGTTTGTAGGTTAGCGTAGGTTTATGGCGTAGCCAGAGATTATTTAAGTATTTAGAGATATGCCAACATGATGGGTTTCTATGGGTACCTGACATGACCAGGTTCCGGTCTGCCTAAAGGGGCGTGTCATAATGCTCCTAGCATTGAATAGAACAGTCCTTAGGTCTGCCTAAAGGGAGATTCCCCCCCCCCAATAATAGAACCCGGAAACAATGGGCCAATGGAACCTCTCTCTCTCTACTCTCTCTGGCGTAGCCCCATAATGCACACCGTTCCACCAGTGGAATGCTGTAATAGTTGTTGAAAAAACTCACTACTATTGTACTACGCTACTGTGACATTACACAGGGCCTGTAGTAATACATTACGACTTTCATTGCCTTTCTGGTAACAGCAAATGTGAAGCAGGGGCTGTGTCTTTTAAAAAAAAAAAAAAAAAAATTGGGGTCTTTTTCCACTTTGGCAGGACAGTGTGAGAGGTGGACAGAAAGCAAATGGGGAGAGAGATGGGGAGGGGTCGGACCCGGGCCGGGAATCAAACCTGGGTCAGCCGCATGGTAGACAAGTGCCCTACCGGTTGGCCACGGCAGGGCCACACAGTGCACCTTTAACCCATTGACGCCTAAGGCACCTGCAAAAAAGGCTGCTGAATGCCTAAGCCCTTTTTAACCCTCTGAGGTCTAAGGCTTTTCAGAGGCTTTTAGGCTGCTTGCACCACCCTAGTATTTTCATTTCATATATATATATTTGGGATCTGGAAGGTCTGAGGTTTCTAATGGTGCGACTTATATGTTTCAATGACAAAAACTCACAGAGTTACAGATTTGTTTTTGGAGACACATTGCCCTCTGAAGGGCACTCGGACCTCAGAGGGTTAAGAAAAGCTGCCCTCAGCCTTTAAAAGCCTAAATATCTCCGCTTCTGAAGCACATAAAACTATGTAAAAAGTTACATTTAAACACATAAGACCCTCATCTTTCATTGGAATGTGTTCATTGATCTCAAACAAATAGAGATTTTTAATAAAGTTGTCTCAAACCTCATGAGCCTAAATGTTGCGTAATGCAGCTCCAGGCGCCAGGGCCAATGTTGCACAACGCAACATCAGGCATCAATGGGTTAACCATGTTCTTGAAAGATGGTCAATATCAATCCTGCGTGTCTGTCCTCTTCCCTGCTTTCCAGGGAATCTTGAGTGGCTGGACAAGAGTAAGAGCCGCTGCCTGATCATGTGGAGAAGACCAGAGGAGTGGGGCAACCTCATCTACCAATGGGTACAGTCCTTTACACTAATACAACCTCATCTACCAATGGGTACAGTCCTTTACACTAATTCAACTTCATCTACCAATGGGTACAGTCCTTTACACTAATTCAACTTCATCTACCAATGGGTACAGTCCTTTACACTAATACAACCGGTAACACTTTATTTTAGGGATACATCTATTAGCAGTAATATATACAATATTAATGCCTTAGTAAGTAAATTGTAAGGCATGTACTAAGCAAAATCAGACAGTTGTTAGACATTTATTCGCAAATGTCTTGTTCATGCACAATAAGGGATTTATTACCAATATAACCTTAGTAAGGACCTAGTAGACCTAGATTTCTATTTATGAGTAAGCAGTAAGGGTCAGAATACAATGTGTATAAGCTCCTGGTACACTGTGTGAACAAACCCTGAACAGTGTGAAAACAGATGTGGAATAAGGGTCCCTATTCTAAAGTGATGCATTGCTCAGCCCAGATGGCCTAGGGCATCCGCACTACCTAAGGCCCCCACACTACCTAGGGCTACCTACCTACACTACCTACTCCCCCCCGGGAAGCAAAGTGTAAGAATATTTCTGAATACACATTAGTTTCATTAGATATGTAGATCTCACTTACTCTAATCTATATGTAAATGTGTAATTGGAAGCATTATATAGCAAGGATTAGACGTAAACTTCTCAATGACGGTGGGTGGTGAGATGTCATTTTTTCATACACCAATTAGTTTTAATTGTAAAAACCCTACAATAAATGCAGAATATAACGATGAGTAATAAGTTTGGAAGCGAAACCAAGCTATTCCTTTGTGATAAACAAGCTAATGTTTGAGAAACTTAGCTCCAAGAAGTGCAGTGCATGATGGGTACGCCCTTAGTCAGAAATGCAATGCATGGCCAATGCAGCAATGATAATATTTCTGTTGTTACGTACATGGCAAATTGTTTGGATAGCAACTAAATTTCACGAGTGAGGGGAGGAGCTAAGGACGTAGGCTCAGAGCTGGGTAGGTTGTCTGTTGGCCTAGATTGCGTACCCATCATGCACTGCACTTCTTGAAGCTAATGTTCTCAAACATTAACTTAATTATCACAAAAGAATAGTTTAGTTTTGCTTCAAAACTATTATTCTAATGTTCTGCATTTATTTTGGGGGTTTTTACAATTAAAACTCAGTGGTATATGAAAAAAATTACATCTCACCAACCCACCGCCATTGACAAGTGTACGTTCAATCCTTGCTATATAAAGGCTCCTGTTACCTTCTTTACATTGTTATGGACAAGGGAAAACTAGATGACACAACTGGAAAGGATTAATTCTTTGATATACCTTTACACTTTGTAGATCGGGGGGGCTAGGAAGTGTGGGTGTGGGTGTGGGTGTGGGTGTGGGGGCCCTAGATAACGAGGGGGACTTTGGTAGCATGGAGGCCCTGAGCCATCTGGGCTGACCAATGCATCACTTTAGAATAGGGACCCTTTTTCCGCATCTGTTTTCACACTGTTCAGGGTTTGTTCACACAGTGTGTCGTGAGCTTATACACGTTGTATTCTGCCACTTACTACTTACTAATAAATAGAAATATAGGTCTACTAGGTCCTTACTAAGGTTATATTGGTAATAAATCCCTTATTGTGCATGAACAAGACATTTGTGAATACAGGCTTAACAACTGTCATATTTTGCTTAGTACATGCCTTACACGTTACTTACACAGGCATTAATATTGTATGTATTAGTGCTAATAGATGTATCCCTAAAATAAAGTGTTACCAACAACCTCATCTACCAATGGGTACAGTCCTTTACACTAATACAACCTCATCTACCAATGGGCAGTCATGGGTGAGCGGTTAGGGCGTCAGACTTGCATCCCAGAGGTTGCTGGTTCGACTCCCGACCCGCCAGGTTGGTGCCAGTGCTCAACCAGTGCTCTCCCCCATCCTCCTCCATGACTGAGGTACCCTGAGCATGGTACCGTCCCACCGCACTGCTCCCCATGGGGCGCCACTGAGGGCTGCCCCCTTGCACGGGTGAGGCATGAATGCAATTTCGTTGTGTGCAGTGTGCAGTGTTCACTTGTGTGCTGTGGAGTGCTGTGTCACAATGACAATGGGAGTTGGAGTTTCCCAATGGGCTTTCACTTTTCACTTTCGCTTTCAATGGGTACAGTCCTTTACACTAATTCAACTTCATCTACCAATGGGTACAGTCCTTTACACTAATACAACCTCATCTACCAATGGGTACAGTCCTTTACACTAATACAACCTCATCTACCAATGGGTACAGTCCTTTACACTAATACAACCTCATCTACCAATGGGTACAGTCCTTCACATTACTATTACCTTACACATGATTAGGCAGTTATTTAGGCAACTCGCTATACATAGAGATGACCAGAAGAGTGGGGCAACCTGATCTACCAGTGGCTACAGTCCTTTACATTACTATAAACATTAAAGGGACAGTTTGGTCAATTTCAACATGCAGTTGTATTGCTCACGCTACCCTTGACTTGTCAGTACCTGGTGATGCCACATTTCCGAGATATGAGCAATTCTAATGGGGGCAGCATTCGTTTACATTTTTAAAAAATGAAACATAGGCCAACTCCAAATATTTTCCCAAAAGGTACTGCTGTTTGCTAGTTGTCTGCTGATGTTTTATAACCTTTTGGATGTTTTTGGGAATAAATAAAAATGTTTTTTTGAAATGTAAACAAAGAGCTGCCCCCATTACAATGACCAGGATCTCGGAAACGGCTGAAGAAGAAGAAGAAGAAATCTCAGGCACTGACAAGTCCAGGGTAGTGTGAGCATTACAACTGCATGTTGAAATTGACCAAACTGTCCCTTTAACATTACAAGTGATTAGGCAGTTATTTAGTTACAGGGTGAATTTGGTATACATAGAGATGGCCAGCGGAGTGGGGCAACCTCATCGCTGATCACTAGAGATGCACCGGATCCTGATTTTTAGGATCCTACCCGATACCGATATCCTGTGTATCTCTACTGATCACACCATTGGTTATCATTAATTCTGAGATGTAGCATATGTGTGAGATCTAGCCGGGAATGCGAGGTGGATTGGAAAATAGGTTTGATCAGTCCATTACAGCCCAGTCAAATTTGTTGACTTTCCAAGCCCCATGAGCTGTCTGGAAGGGACAGAGACTTGCGCGCCCCGTTGGTCTGCCACGGTTTCCTGGTGTTTGATTGGTCCCTGCTTGTGTCCTTGTATGGTTATTACCCAGATATTTGTTTTTCTGTTTCATGACACAACGATGTCACCTCAAACCAAGGTGTCATAAATGATCTGTCTAGACATGCGTTTTCTAGGAACCGTTTTCAGGAGGCGGTTAACACATTCTAATGGCCCTGGGTCTGCGTGTGGCATTCCTCCCAGGTGGTGTGACAAAAATAATTCAAACTACACAGCCAGGGGCGCAACTACAGTATGCAACGTATGCTGTGCAGGGGGGCGCCAGAGAGAGGGGGGCGCCAAAAAGAGAGGGTAAAAGAGGGAGAATACTGTTAGATTCAAAAACAGATGCATATTTCAAGGGTCACAAGGGTTTAACAAGGGGCGTAATCACAAGCCCATAACAAATAATTTTTTTTTTGGAGGGGGGGCACCAAAATAGTTCTTGCATACCCCCTCAGAAATGAGTAGTTGTGCCCCTGTACACAGCAATGGCCCAGCCGTGACTCAATTTGCTGGGCACTGCACCTCTACACCGGCGACCCGGGTTTGATGCCCTCCCCGTCTCTTTCTCCTCGGGCATCTCACTCTAACTGTCCTGTCACTAATAAAGGCAAAATCCCCCCAGAAAATGTTTTAAAAAAAAATACAGTGCAGCAATTAGGACCAGGACAGGAGTACGGGACAGTGGTTAGGACTTCATTGTGTATCGGGGCCGTGTTGCATTCAATACTGATGCTGATCTGTTGTTTTATTTTATTTTATTTATTTATTTATTTATTTCTCTCTCTCTCTCTCTCTCTCTCTCTCTCTCTCTCTCTCTCTCTCTCTCTCTCTCTCTCTCTCTCTCTCTCTCTCTCTCTCTCTCTCTCTCTCTCTCTCTCTCTCAGGTGTCTAAGAACGGCATGGTCAATTCAGTGTTCACGTTGTACGAGCTCGCCAATGGGGATGACACAGAAAGTGAAGGTATGAGATGGAATCTCTCTCTCTCTCTCTCTCTCTCTCTCTCTCTCTCTCTCTCTCTCTCTCTCTCTCTCTCTCTCTCTCTCTCTCACTCACACACACACTCTCATTCCCTTTCTCTATTTGTTTCCTTATAACTTTATATTTGCAGTAATACTGCAGTATAATACCCTCGTCATGTCACATCATTGCAACACTGCACAAATTGAATTAGACGCTTGGTTAATTAATGGCAATTCGATTCTGCCTTCTTTCAACCTTCGATATTGTTCTAAAATAGAAGAAGCAACTTTTGCATCTATGTGAAGAGTAGACAGTGACTTTGTTGATCCCCTGTCAAGATACAAGTGTGTGTCAAGTCAGGTGTACTTTATTGTCAAAAATCTATGAAACCGGGTTAGCACAGAAGTTTGAAATTGTGTTTGACCAGTCTCGAATGTGCAGTTTAACTAAAAATGTTGAATAAGACATTGTGATTAATCTCTCTCTCTCTCACACACACACACACTCTCTCACTCTCACTCTCACTCTCACTCTCACTCTCACACTCACTCACTCACTCACACACACACACACACACACACACACACACACACACACACACACACACACACACACACACACACACACACACACACACACACACACACACACACACACCTAACCCACTACTCATACATGAATTTACAACTCTCTCTCAGACACATTCATTCACAACATACACACAGACAAATACACACTCACACATGTGCAGTAAAGTCACGTGTGTTATGCGTGTGTGAGTTCATGTATAATACGTTTTTGCCTCGATACATTGAGGTGAACGAGTTTAGGTGAGGGCGAGAGAGAAAGGTTAAGCCAAAGTGTGTTGGGAAACTGCCCTTCTCTCACCAAAGGCTCACTGATTAACTGGGGTTAAAGTGATACTGTCCCATTTTTGGAAATAAGCTTATTTTACACCTCCCCTAGAGTTAAATAATAGGGTTTTACCGTTCTCCTATACTTTCAACCGTTCTCTGGGTACGGCAGTGCAAATTTTGCCTCCAAGCTAGCAGTTAACATTGAGTCCTATGAGACCAGTTAGCCGCCAGCTGGTCTCATAGGACTCAATGTTAACTGCTAGCATAGAGGTAAAATTCGCACTACCATAGTCAGAGAACGACTGAAAGTACAGGAGAAAGGTAAAACTCAACTCAAACTCAAGGGGAGGTGTAAAATAAGCTTATTTCCAAAAATGGGACAGTATCACTTTAAAGCTGTGTAAAGTAGATCTTTAAAGCGGCATAAAGCTACCAAAGAGGTCATTTGGCAAAACTGTGCTAATGCACCAAACATTGTGTGTAAAGAAGTTCTGAGGCACTCAAGGTTGCAGGGTTTTTTTGTAGCCAAATAAAAAGTATACAAAAGTCGCAACCTTGAGGGCCTCAGAACTTCTCTTCCTGGACTAAACTTTAGAGCCCCTACACTGATGAGCACCAAGGAAAAAGGAGAAGACCCAGAAGCACTCCAATTACCTGCTTGTGTTTTATTACGTGTAAATTATAATGATTATTATAATAAAAGTAATTGAATGCAATAGCTTTTCTTAAGAAAGTGAGGACTCCAGGCTCTTCTATTAGATGATTTACCTCTTAACTTCAACTTAACTTTTCCTGAACCAGCTTGTAGTATACTGTAGGCCCCACAGCTGCATCACATCTAAACAGCTTAACAGAATCAACAGATGAAAGCTAAATACAGTATACACAGACAACTAAAGACACACACAACTAACTGTGGGGTCTGAAATAAACTGTGACTTTTGTGTACTTTTAATAAACGGTTGTGTGGTATGGCATGTCTTGTGGTAGTTTTCTGGTCCACCAAGGGAGATGTATTTGTGAAGGAATGAATCCGTTTAACCCTCATTTTGCATACATCCACGTATTCTATTTTTTTTTAAATGAACCATTTGACACCATTCTGCCATTTTCAGAAATATGTCATTTATTAGACACGTTGCAGAGTAACTGGTCTCTGTTAGTGGCTGTGCCTGTGCTTTTCCAGTTCTCTGTTTGCGTGTGTGTGTGTGTGTGTGTGTGTGTGTGTGTGCGTGTGCGTGTGCGTGTGCGTGTGCGTGTGCGTGTGCGTGTGCGTGTGCGCGTGCGCGTGCGCGTGCGCGTGCGCGTGTGCGCGCGCGTGCGTGTGTAGACTTGCACATGCGTGCACATGCATACTCATAGCTATACAGCTCCAGGCCTTTTTATTAGAATACCATGAAAAAGTTGATTTATTTCCATAATTCCATCAATAATGTTAAACTGTCATGGATTGTAGATTCATGGCCCAGTTTTGTAACTATTCCAATCATTATTTTTTTTCTTTTTATATACGTTGGCGTTCCAGCTTAAAAAAACCATGAATTGGGGAATTCTCATTATTAGAATATTGTTATAAATAACAGTGCATGGGAGTTATGGAAGCCCAGATATCCTTGATGCTTTGCTGTCAGCTGTTCTTGTTTGTTGACCTGGTGCCCCACACTTCACTCTTCAATATACCCTGTAGATTTCCATGCCACGTTTTGGTGTTAACTCACCAGTTTAATTCTAAATCACCAAAAATGAAACCCCATTGAAAATGAATGGGGTTTCATTTCTGGTTATTTAGAATTAAACTGGTGAGTTAGCGCCAAAACGTGGCATGGAAATCTACAGGGTATATTGAAGAGTGAAGTGTGGGGCACCAGGTCAACAAACAAGAACAGCTGACAGCAAAGCATCAAGGATATCTGGGCTTCCATAACTCCCATGCACTGTTTTTGCCATTGACTTCAATGTTAAACGCATCATGGCCATTATGAAGACAGAGAATGTCCTAACCAAGTATTGACCATTGCATGTTATGTAGAAAGTACCAAATTTCAACTGATTTAATGTGACCCGAATTTTGATGAAGAAAAATGTGATTTTATAACAATATTCTAATAATGCGAATTCCCCAATTCATGGGTTTTTTGAGCTGGAAGGCCAACGTATATAAAAAGAAAAAAATTAATGATTGGAATAGTTAAAAAACTGGGCCATGAATCTACAATCCATGACAGTTTAACATTATTGATGGAATTATGGAAATAAATCAACTTTTTCATGGTATTCTAATAAAAAGGCCTGGAGCTGTATGTGCAGTATATGCTCTCTCCGTCCGTGTGTGTGTGTGTGTGTGTGCATGTACATGGCTATATGTATACGCATTCTCATGGCTATATGTCTATGTTCTCTGTTACCCAGAGTTCCATGGGCTGGAGGAGGGCATGCTGCTACGTTCTCTTCAGGCGCTGCAGACGTGTGTGTGTGTGTGTGTGTGTGCGTGTGTGTACGTTGTGCGCGCATACTCATGGCTCTCTGTCTATGTTCTCTGTTTCCCAGAGTTCCATGGGCTGGAGGAGGGCATGCTGCTACGTTCTCTTCAGGCGCTGCAGACGGACGGCAAGGCGGAGCTCTTCACCATGGACGACAGCAAGGGCGTCAAGTTCTTCTGAGGCGCTCGACCCGCCCACACGCCCGTCCGCCCAGCCAGCAGGCTGCAAACCTGGGGTGTGTTTCTCGAAAGTGTAGTTGTTAGCCAGTTTGCAACTTGGGTAGCTGCCAATGGGAAATTGCATTGCAGACAACAAAGTAGCTAATGTCGTTAGCAACTATGGTTTTGAGAAATGCACCCCTGCATAGTCTTTTTTCAGAAAGCGTGAGCGAACAGCAGCGTTCATATTTAGTAGTAAAGCCGCACTCTCGGGTGTGATTCTTGTATTTTATTCTAGTAGTTGGTTAGCATGACAGACAGACGTTTCGGCGTTCTGCGTCAGACACTGAAGAAGGCTTAGGCTGAAACGTCTGTCTGTCATGCTAACCCACTACAAGAATAATATAAAAGAATCGCACCCGAGAGTGCGGCTTTTCTACTAAACATGTAGATCTGCATATACCTACCATAGCTCTACATGGGGGTCGGGGGTGAAAGGTCACGGATGGGTCATTAGGTTGGGGTCTATGGTAGTAGAAGGTGCAAACTAAACGGGGAATTAAAGGAACACTATGCAACCGTTCCAAGGTTTAGAAATCATCCTCGCAATGTTGTTAGAGGGATGTATGACTCTACCTTACATGCTGTGTCAAAAGCCACACTTGGCCATTCGGCTCTTGCCAAGTCAAGTCATCATCGCCTATGGAGTTGACGCGTGAATATTTAACTCAGGCCTGTTAGCGAGAGCCTCTAACCTAATGTTCCATAGTGTTGCTATTAGCAGACAGGTGACGGGATTTAGAAAATAAACGTTAAACTTCATAATAAGGAGGGTCTTAAAGAGCCAATGGCACATGGGACCTGTGACATTTGCGTATACGTTTTTTTGTTTGTTTGTTTGTTTGTTTTTTGTTTTGATGGTTGCCTAGAGGCATAACCAACACTCCTCTGTATCATCCCCAAACAAAGACGGAAAGTTTGGCTTGTGTTGAAACCCCCCCGACCCCTCGAAACTCCAAAAACGTCTCGCATTTTAAATTATGTGATTATTGTAAGGAAATAAATTGGTGGATTTTTTTTTTAACTCCCCAAGGGAATATAAAAGAAAGTTGGAAAATGGCTTTGTGGGGCTGTTGAGGAAACTTGCATGCTGTACACATGTGTAACTAACACCCAGGAAGTGATCAAGTCGAAAAGTAGGAAATGATGTCATAGTCCTAACCCAGGAAGTCAAATATTATCAATAATGCGGTAGTGGAGAAAACATCTTCAGCTGATATGTACTCCACTGGTGACGTTAGAAGAGAGCTGTTTCTCTGTTTGTTGCTGTTTACTCTCTTGATAAAGAGAAAAGTGAAACCTCCTACCCTCTAGCAATGAGTAATACCTCCTCAGCCTCAAAAACTCCATGGGGGTCTAACTCAATATCTAACCACCCATCCTCTTCAGGTGCCTGTGATCTCGTGTTTCATAAATGAGAAAATAACCTTTTGCGTTCTTGACTCGCAGTATGAAACCACAAGCGAAAGGAGATGGGATGGATGGTTGGATATGAAGCCTTTCGTTGCAAAACGATGCATTTTTAACTTTAACTAAAAATTATTGGAAATGACTGTTCAGAAATCCGATCATCTGTGTGTTAGTTCTTGACATTCAAACATTTTGAGAACATACTTAAATTTCAAACCATATAAAATGCATTTTTATGCCCAAAACAAAAATTTAAATTTCCCAGAATGTTCCAAAATGGATATACGTCATTTTTGCAACAAAGCTTTTCCTATTGAGTTGGACTCCATCTTATACTCCTGTATTATAATCTGGTGCCTGTGTACCTATCTAGTTCTGAACTAGAGGAGAAGTGTTGCCCTCTCTACAGCTCCCAACGGCAACATTTACAGTCGAATGCAGTGATGGGATGGGATACATACAGTACAGTGAATTACAGCAGAGGAAAGACACATCTCTTTGAGGACACTCGGAACACACACACACACACACTCACACACACACACACGTGTACATGTTACTATCTTTCTACATCCTCTGTCTCTCTCTCTCTTTTTCTTCTCTTGCTCTCTCTCTCTCTCTCTTTCTCTCTCTCTTCATGTTTTCTTCTTATTCTGTTTCTCTGTCTTCCCGCTCTGAGACAAACACACTGACATACATACAAAGTCAGCTATAAAAACCTCCTGGTAGCATCATGTACCTCTGTGCAAATCTATCTCTGCTCCTTTTTTTACCCGTGAAATACTGTACAAATAAAAGAGACCCGATCTCTGGTCATCTTTGTAAAATCAAAGCTGCTGTTTGTCATTCCTTAGCCGGGTGTGTGTGTACCAGGGCTTGACACTGGCACCTGCCAACCGGCCAAATGCTGGTAACACTTGGTTGTGGCTGGTAACAATTTCAGTGCCACTAGCCAATTTGGCAGGTAGAACCTAGCTTATTCTGTGGTTTGATATATCAGAATAGCGTATATTCTGCACTTTGCCCCTTTTGTATCAACTGTTTGTATTTAAGTTCAAGAAAAAGTTCTGTTACTCGCGTCATGATAAAAAAAGGAAATAAAATCTGTGGCTGGTGGAATACCTGAATGGCTACTGACTTGGGAAAACCACTAGCCACTGTGGCCGGCGAGCGAAAAAGTTAATGTCAAGCCCTGGTGTGTACGTGTGTGCGCCGCCGTGTGCCTCCGGACAGGGGACAAAAGGGTTAGTTGTCCCGAGCCCAGGGGGGAAGGGGGAATGGAATTGGGTCCGCATTACAATGTATGTATTATTGATAGCGGGGGTCTTTTCAGACAAATGTATCCTGGGCCCTGTCTTATGGTCAAACTGAAATGGCAAAACTAAAATATAAAAGCATCTGTTAAAGTTAAGCTACATTTTATTTTCTCACATATTGGTGTGCAAAAAAATGCAGAAATGTAGTGTACAAATCCCACTTTGTTTATCAATTCAATTTCATTGGGAACAGAGGATTTATTTGCAAAAGTTTGCGATTGAATGTGATCCCTAGACCTAGAGCAATACTACCTACACTACCTTAAGTGGTCACAAGGGGAGCTTGTGAACTGCATGAAGAGACAGAGGCTCCTCTGACGGCTGTGCTATTTTTGCTAGGCAGGCAGTCATCTCAAGATTGTGTTATTCTTTCAATAGTGTCTTTGCAAGGTTGCGCATTCTTGTGAGAACTTATAGACTGATAATGAGTGTAGCTGTGGTTCATTAATAAGTTGTGCGTAAATTCCTGAACTTGCTTGCAGTATGTATTTCTTTTATTATAAATATTATCCTACCTACCCTATATAAATATTATCATAAACATTAGCATCTCATTTTATTATATGAATTAAGTTCATTATGTCTAACTGTTTAACTTAAACACTTAGTGGTTTCTTTTGCCTTAAGACATGTAAAAGTTTTTATCTTTTACCTGACATGTTTCGACGGTGTTACTTCCGTCTTCATCAGAGGGTCACTGTGATGTTGATGAGTGACGTGCTTTTAAAAACAGCTGATGTTGTTGTGGAGGTGTGACCTCCCTGCCAATAATGACACACCTGGACCACCATCCTAAGAGGACAACTGTAACAACAGGAGGTGTGACCAACCTGTCATTATTGACAGGGAGGTCACACCTCCACAACAACATCAGCTGTTTTTTAAAGCACGTCACTCATCAACATCACAGTGACCCTCTGATGAAGACGGAAGTAACACCGTCGAAACATGTCAGGTAAAAGATAAAAACTTTTACATGTCTTAAGGCAAAAGAAACCACTAAGTGTTTAAATCTCATTTTATTGTTACCTATCATGTTCATTAATATTAGATGGAATCTTTTGAACAAAGAAGTCAGAATTTGTTATAGACAGCCCAGGTCAAAAAAATGTGTACTTAAGTGTACTTTAAATATATTTAATTTTCTGAAAGTATATTTTAAGTACACTCTATTTATCAAGTACAGTACTTAAGTATGGTATTTAAAAATATACTTATAGTTTAGTGTATTTTAAATATATTTTAAAATCATTTGTATTATTAAAGTTATGTACTTAAATATAGTTTTATAAAATATACTGTTAGTGTATTGTATTTTAAATGTATTTTAAGTATATTTGTATTTTAAAAGTAATGTGCTAAGTGTAGTATTGTAAAATATACTATTAGTGTATTATATTTTAAGTGTATTTCAAGTATATTTGTATTTTAAAAGGAATGTGCTAAAGTGTAGCATTATAAAGTATACTATTAGTGTATTATACTTTAAGTGTATTTTAAGTATCTTTGTATTTTAAAAGTTATATACTTAAGTGTAGTATTATAAAATACACTATTAGTGTATTGTATTTAAATGTATTGTAAGTACATTTGTATTTTAAAAGTAATGTGCTAAGTGTAGTATTGTAAAACATACTATTAGTGTATTATATTTTAAGTGTATTTCAAGTATATTTGTATTTTAAAAGTAATGTGCTAAAGTGTAGCATTATAAAGTATACTATTAGTGTATTATACTTTAAGTGTATTTTAAGTATCTTTGTATTTTAAAAGTTATATACTTGAGTGTAGTATTATAAAATACACTATTAGTGTATTGTATTTAAATGTATTGTAAGTACATTTGTATTTTAAAAGTAATGTGCTAAAGTGTAGTATTGTCAAATATACTATTAGTATATTGAATTTTAAGTCTTTTTTTAATTACATTTGTATTTTAAAAGTAATGTGCTAAAGTGTAGCATTATACAGTATACTGTTAGTGTATTATATTTTAAGTGTATTTTAAGTATCTTTGTATTTTAAAAGTCATGTACTTAAGTGTAGTATTATGAAATACACTATTAGTGTATTGTATTTAAATGTATTTTAAGTACATTTGTATTTTAAAAGTAATGGGCTAAAGTGTAGCATTATAAAGTATACTATTAGTGTATTATATTTTAAGTGTACTAAGTGTGGTACTGTTAAATATACTATTAGTATATTAAATTTTAAGTCTATTTTAAGTACATTTGTATTTTAAAAGTAATGTGTTAAAGTGTAGTATTATAAAATACACTATTAGTGTATTGTATTAAAATGTATTGTATTTGAAAACATACTATTAGTGTAGTATATTTTAAGTGTATTTTAAGTGTATTTGTATTTTAAAAGTAATGTGCTAAAGTTTGGTATTAGAAAGAATATTTGAAACGTACTTAAAGTTAAGTATGATTTTAGTATATTAAGTACACTTGTACAAAGTTTGATTTTAGTACCAAAAAGTCAACTTAAAATGTGTTAAAGCTCTACTTATATTTCAAGTGTATTTAAGTATACTATAAGTTGTCCCAAAATAACACAACTTAAGTATGTACTTCTGCAGCATGCTATAAAGTGCTTTCTTATGACCTTGAAATAGATTTGTAGCATACTTCAAATAGTTACACTTAACCACATGTTAAAGTACACATTAAACATCTTTTAAAGTGAATTAGTAAGTATATTTAAAATGTACTTACAGTTAAGTATGATTTTAGTATATTAAGTACACTTCTGCAAAGATTGATTTTAGTACCAAAAAGTCAGCTTAAAATGTCTTAAAGCTCTACTTAATCATACTTCAAGTGTATTTAAGTATACTATAAGTTGTCCCAAAATAACATTCTTTAAATACACACTTTTGAAGTATATTTTAAATACAAAAATACATACTTATTAAGTATATTAAGTACACTTTTTTCACCTGGGTACTTTTTTTTAACCATCATTTTAGTGTATTTTAACCTAGGCTTATTTATTCATTATGCTTTGTAACATTAAATAACCTTCCACCTTCCATTTTGTTAATGTATTTTCATGGTAAAAACACCATATTGAAGAGCACAAACAGATCTTAAAAAGGCATGTAAGGCCTTACCTATTACACTTTTAAGCACAATACTGAAGTCTGTACTTAAGTTGTGTTATTAGTGTATTAAGTGCACTTTAAGTGTACTTTTTGGTGCACAAATTAAACATGTAAAAGTGTCTTTAATTCGATAAAAGCATACCACCACCAATGATTTCCAAGTATTATTATTAAGTATATAAAAGTATACTTAAAGTGTACTACTCAAGACTATTACTTCAAGAACGTAATTGTGCCCGTTGTATCACAGGTAGTTGTGGTCTAGTGGTTAGAGTGCAGGTCTGTGGTTCAGTGAATTGTGGGTTCAAATCCTGGTTGAGGCAGTGGTTGTTGTCTGAAGTGAAGGTGAAAGGAAGGTTCATGTGAATGGCTGATGATTGTGAACAAGACAATGTACAATGGAAATGAGTAATTAGAAATTACATTGATGTTTTTTTCATATACTTTTGAAATATATTTAAAGTGTACTTAAAATAAATATATTTGAAATGTGCTTAAAGTAAAATCTACTTGTAGTATACTTAAAATACATTTAGAGTCAATACACTTAAAATGTACTTAAAGCGATTTTTGTGAATATATTTGAAATGTACTTAAAGTAAAGTATGCTTTAGTACATTAAGTGCACTTGTACAAAGTTTGATTTTAGTACAAAAAAGTAAACTTAAAATGTGTTTAAGCTCTACTTAATCATACTTCAAGTGTATTTAAGTGCACTATAAGTTGTCCCAAAATAACACAACTTAAGTATATACTTCTGCAGCATGCTATAAAGTACTTTCTTGTGACATTGAAATAGATTTCTAATGTACTTAAAATGCACTTATCTGCATGCTAAAGTACACATTAAACACATTTTAAAGTTATTTGGTTAGTATACTTACAATGTACTTAAAATAAAGTATATTTTTAGTATATTAAGTACACTTGTACAAAGTTTGATTTTAGTACAAAAAAGTCAACTTAAAATGTGATTAAGCTCTACTTAATTATATTTCAAGTGTATTTAAGTATACTATAAGTTGTCCCAAAATAACACAACTTAAGTATGTTCTTCTGCAGTATACTATAAAGTACTTTCTCATGACATTGAAATAGATTTCTAATGTACTTAAAATGCACTTATCCACATGCTTAAGTTCACATTAAACACATTTTAAAGTGACTTGGTTAGTATACTTATAATGTACTTAAAGTTAAATATATTTTTAGTATATTAAGTACACTTGTACAAAGTTTGATTTTAGTACAAAAAAGTCAACTTAAAATGTGATTAAGCTCTACTTAATTATATTTCAAGTGTATTTAAGTATACTATAAGTTGTCCCAAAATAACACAACTTAAGTATGTACTTCTGCAATATACTATAAAGTACTTTCTCATGATGCTAAAATAGATTTCTAATGTACTTAAAATGCACTTATCCGCATGCTAAAGTACACATTAAACACATTTTAAAGTGACTTGGTTAGTATACTTATAATGTACTTAAAGTTAAATATATTTTTAGTATATTAAGTACACTTATACAAAGTTTAATTTTAGTACAAAAAAGTCAACTTAAAATGTGTTTAAGCTCTACTTAATTATATTTCAAGTACATTTAAGTATACTATAAGTTGTCCCAAAATAACATTCTTTAAATACACACTTTTGAAGTACACTTTAAATACAATAAAACGTACTTATTAAGTATATATTAAGTACACTTTTTTTTACTTGGGATGGCTATGATTCATCTAAAAACATAAATAAAATACAGTTTTAAAAAGTTATGAAATAGGATAAAGTTTATTTTTTCCCTTTTGTAACACTGATGTCTTTTTCCCCTCTATCATCCCTAACCCCATCATTAGTATTAGCTCTTTTGCAAATAATACACCGACAGTATATGGTCCACGCAAACAGCAGACTCAGCTGATAGAGCTGGTACTGGTACTGGAAAAGGTGAGAGGACATCTATAGGGGAGGTTCTCTCTCTCTCTCTCTCTCTCTCTCTCTCTCTCTCTCTCTCTCTCTCTCTCTCTCTCTCTCTCTCTCTCTCTCTCTCTCTCTCTCCTCCCCCCCGGTCAGGCTAAGCTCTCCTTGTTAATATTGAAGCCAGGAGGCTGCCAGCTTGTGTTTGCCGATGCTAACCCCTGGCCTCTGGTTAGACAGTATGTAGGCCACATGCTATAGCCTAGCGCTAGCTCTACAGGAGACCCACTCTTTAAGTTAACACACATGTTATATGCAGGGCTGAACTGGCCATCGGGCATATCTGGCATTTCCTGGTGGGCCCTGCACTCTCGTGGAGGGCCCAGTTCTGCGCCACTAATAATGTTATGAGGGGGTCCCTTAAATCCAAAAGTGCCCGGGCCCTATTTCTCTCCCTCTCCGGCCCTGATTATGTGGGTCA
>NC_085873.1:37798542-37801042 GCF_034702125.1 Engraulis encrasicolus | reverse complement strand
TTGTGCTATAGATAGTAGAAGTGGATACTTAACTAACTATCGCCAAAGGCACAGACTAAAGCTGTTTTTCATTTCTTTTCAAAACAAGCTGCCATTTCACACTGTCTAGATTTGACATCACGTCCATTGCTGTATAAAGGAGAAGTCAGAAGTACTCTTACAGATGTAATTACAACACTAGAGATATGACATTACATGGTTTCAACTTTGGAATATCATGCTACTAGCGCTGGAATTACATCTTTAAAGGGACACTGTGCAGGAAAGGGTCAAAAAAGGTACTGCAACTATGCTGCTCATTGAAACTGGGCTGCCTATTGCCAAATTTGATCTTTACATGAAAGTTTACTAAGTAATAAACAAATATTTTCCAGTTTGGTCCAAGTAGAGTAATTTTTGCAGCTAAAAATTGCTATTTTTGGAAATTCAAAATGGCGGACCATGGAGAAGATGCCCCTTTTCATGTATGAAAAGTGCAATTTTTCCAGTCATAATGAATATTTAGAATTTGATGGTGGTGGTAAGTATTCATGAAAAAGGTAACATTAGTGAATGGGCAGCATGAATTCTGGAAATAAACAACTACAAATCTCACACAGTGTCCCTTTAAGAATACTTGTACTTCTACTTTATACAACTAGATCACGTCATATTTGTTATTTTGTTGTTGTTGTTTTTTTAATACTGTATATTTTCTGGCTTGTTTGGGCCTTTATTATGACAGGACAGTGTGAGAGGAAGCAGGAAATGAACAGGAGAGAGAGAGACGGGGTAGGGTTGGGAAATGACCCCGG
This sequence comes from Engraulis encrasicolus, assembly GCF_034702125.1. NCBI lineage: Eukaryota > Metazoa > Chordata > Actinopteri > Clupeiformes > Engraulidae > Engraulis > Engraulis encrasicolus. The sequence continues at coordinate 37,800,248 of NC_085873.1, read as the reverse complement.
CCGGCCGGACTGATCATGCATTCATGTGCTCTGGGAATTAGGGTAAACACCAAACGCCGACATGGGAAGGACACATGAACACCCCCCTTGTGGTATTTTCCAATGGAAAACTCGTTGAAAAATGTTATAGGGGTTTCCGAGACTGGATAATATCTATCAACTCCCAAGAGCACATGAATGGTGCATCAAACCTGGGTCCCCATAAACTTGCAAGCCCATATGAGGCTTGACTTTCATGACTTTAATGCTATTCATCCTTTATTTAGCCAGGATTGTCCCATTGAGACTAAGCGTCTCTTCTGCCTGGGAGTCCTGATCAAAATGGCAGCCTACACATAGTAGTTCCAGACACAGACAGACACATGAACACATAATCATGAAATTTAACTTACAAAATAAAAAAAATAAAAAAATACATTAACATTAAGAAGAAAAACTTAAAACACAGTCAGCTAAAAGTTGTGTCTATATCATATGAATTACCCTCCTGAACGTCTGCAAAAGATGCAACATGCTGCTGTCATGCTGCCATTCCTCTGTGTCTACAGTAGCCTACTTTACCGAAGACATCATATAGGTCACTCACTCACCACCACTGTTTTTTATCACACTTGTTTGACACAATTTAAAAAAAAAACTCCCGCACACCCGCCCGCTCCCTCAAATTGTCTGCTGTGTGACCCATGATGGGTCATTACCGACGCACCTGCCAGCTAAGATGTAAGGAAGAAAAAAATACAAGTTTATCACACTTGTTTGAAATAGTTAACTCTACAGACTTTTACATGACAACTGGAGTATGAAGAAATATGCCATTGTCATGCATTGTCATGCTGACACACTGCTGATGCGTCAGTGCAGAGCAGGAAAGTCGACAGGGGGGGGGGGGGCACAAAGAGGTCACTTGTCCCGGGCCCAAGGAGAGAAGGGGCCCAGAATTGGGTCCTCATTACATTGTATGCATTGGGTTTAGGGACCCTTTCAGATGTCTTTGTCCCGGGCCTAGCCCAAGCTGTCAGCGGCCCTGGTACTGAGTGCTGTCAGCATAATGCCCGGAGTAGGCCATTCAGTCAAGACCAGATGTAGGTCAGTCAGTCACCATGTTTGTTTTACGTACAGTAAGTGCATTGTTTAAAACTAGTAGTCGGCTAAGAAGAAAAATGTGAACACTCATATGGGTCAGTCAGATCATTCACCATTTTTGTCTAAGGTTTTGACGTGCAGGTTTGGGATCCAGGTGAGAAAATGAGGACATTTATGAAATGTATTGTGCATAACACAGATTTAGTTTCTCAGATTCTGTATTACTGGCCAGGTATATTCTACTTATTTAGTTTGATTCTGGATGATACTAACTGTTAGGCCTATTCTACATTTGTAGCAGTTGATTAAAGGTGCTCTGTGTGAGACTGTGGCCAGAGTAGGTACTGCAACTATGCGGCTCATGGAAACTGCTGCGTACAGCCAAATTTGATCTTTTCATGAATGTTAATAAATAATAAGCCAATATTTACGAGTACGAACAAAGGACAGCAAGCTCTGCAGCTAAAAATGCCTATTTCTGGAAATTCTAAATGGCGGACGATGGAGAAGATTCCCCTTTTCATGCACGTCAAAATGCAATTTTCCCAGTCATAATGAATACTTAGAATTTAATGGTGGTAGTAAGTATTTGTTTAAAAAGGTAGCATTTGTGAATGGGCAGC
>NC_085873.1:37781042-37783542 GCF_034702125.1 Engraulis encrasicolus | reverse complement strand
AGAGATCGACTAAGGGAAAGAGAAAGAGGGATAGTGTGTGCGTGCATGCATACATATGTGTAAGCCTGTGTGTGTGTGTGTGTCTTTGAGCATCTGTTGGCCCAAGTAGTTTGATATTATGAAATGTGCTATCGTTTGACAGCAATATTGATAACATCGCGATATAAATTTGATATATTGCACAGCCTCAGTCTGTGGGCCCAAGTAGTTAGTGTGGTTTTTAATGAGGTTTGGAAGTGTTTTTAATGAGCTTCTGTGAGGCGCTGACTAACGGGGGAAACTGATTGCACATTCACTCAGGCACAAGCCCTTTATTGTTCTCATCCCTCCTGGAGGAGCTCGCAGCTTTTTTGTGGTTGCGCATACACGTACGGTACTGACACACACAGACGTGCGCACAGACACACGCACTCATGGCCGTGCACACACACACAGCGGCGCGCTCACACACACACACTTTCTCTCTCTCTTTCTCTCTCTCTCTCTCTCTCTCTCTCTCTCTCTCTCTCTGTCTCTCTCTCTCTCTCTCTCTCTCTCTCTCTCTCTCTCTCTCTCTCTCTATCCTCTCTGTCTCTCTCTATCCTCTCTCTCTCATCCCCCCCACACACATCCACACACACACGTGCACAGACACACAGACACACAGACACACACACACACACACACACACACACACACACACACACACACACACACACACACACACACACACAGACACACACACACTCGCACATGGACGCGTGCACAGATACACACACGGACACACACTGCAGATAGATTTAGTGTGTTTGTGTGTGTGCCACTGGCACACCGACCCTTCATAATGTATTAGGTGCCAGTTACACTGTGTTCCCCATCTAAGTACTGCTGTGTTGGGCACTACATGTTTACTCTCACCTACAAGTGAAGAGTTCAGATGCAAAAACCCCTAAGTGCCTTTTCAGGGAAAAAAAAAATCTTAATTCATTTTTATTCAATACAAAGCTATCAAAATTGCATATTTTTTCATTTTATTTATGTAACTATTTATATGTATTATCAAGTACATGAATGTAAACCACACCAACAATGAGGTTCTCTAAAAATATAGAAGTGCAGGCCTTCAGAAATGGAGTTAGGGGGTTTTGCATCTGAACTCTTCAAGTCTTGTTTACGATTCAGGGTGTTTTGCTTCACAGTACATTTGGAGGGTAGTACCAGCGCCTCGCTGAGGACAATGCAACGTCATCTGAACCCTGCATTGATTCATGGCAATCAACTATTTAAGAATAATGCTTAAATAAAATAAATTGACTTATGAATGTTACACAGCAACTGGCAAATAAGGTGTATTTTGTACGCATCTACTGAAGTATATATCGCAATGCAATGTCATAATACATTAATCGCAATGCATTGTGATAGAATCGCATTGTGGCGTGTGTATCGTAATGTACATTGAATCATGAATCCTTTGCCAATACCCACCCCTTGTGTGTATGCAAGAACCAGGCTGTGCTTCTGGGTGACAACTGCATAGTGTGCTGTGTGCTAGGAGCTGGGCTGTTTGGGCACTTGTTTACGCTTGCTACAAGGCTTGTTTACGATTTGGGGTGATTCGCTTACAGCCAGCCAGGCCGTGTTGTTGCCCGGGTGATGGCTGGAGGTGTCTGACTGTATGCCACGCATGCACTTGGGTCAGCATGTGACTTGTTTGTCCGAGTTAGTGTAGGACATTGGGTTCTAGTGCTGGGTCCCTTTTTTTTTACCAGAAAACAACACATGCAGGTGACAGGAAGCATTGGAGACACACACACACACACAAACCCACTCACACAGAAGAATGCATCTGAGACAGAGTGAGTGATGGAGAAAGACAGAGAGAAAGAGAGTACAGTGTGTGTGTGTGTGTGTGTGTGTGTGTGTGTGTGTGTGTGTGTTCGTGCATGTGTGTGGGTATGCATGTGCGCGTGTGCACGCGCGCGTGTGTGCTTGTGTGTTTATTAAAGTTTCCCTAAGGATACATGCAATGTCATAGGACTCCTCGGATAAATATGGTGACATAATACACATAACTAAATGAGGTTTTACGGTGGATTTGAAGAAAACACACACACACACACATACACACACACAGCAAAGTCCAAGATTACTTACAAACCCAAAAGATAAAAAAGATATACAAAGCAGTATCGTATGGCGAAGCCTTTAATTATGACCTTGTTGGCACGGCTAAATGGATCCAGTACAGGATGGAGCTGGTTGGGGCCCACACTGCCATTTCAGTAGTGTTGCACCGATACCATTGTTTGGCCCCGATACCGATACCCGATACCTGGCTGTGCAGTATCGGCCGATACCGATACCACACCGATACCGATACCACCCTATATGAAATGTGTATGAAGGGCTGTAGTGCATACTACTTGGATGTAAAATCATTGCATGGCTTTGTCAGGCTGCTGTCTACCTTTGTGAAACAGGAAAAATACTAATACAAAGTGAATCTAGCAACATTTTT
>NC_085873.1:37773542-37776042 GCF_034702125.1 Engraulis encrasicolus | reverse complement strand
CGCTAAGATTCCAGCAGCAGTTTACTGCTTTTAAGGGCACAAGGAGGTTTATTTGTTACCAGCATAGAGATTGTTTGGGGCTCAACCATAGTATTGGCATTTAAATGTTTTGAGTCTTGAGTGTCCCATGAAAGTCAAGATTGATTTTATACAATCATTGTGACATAGCGTACCAGGTTTTACATGTACTGTATGATGTGCTGGAAGTACTCGAGTTCCGACTCGGACGTCCATGCCGGTAGGCTGTTCCATGTTCAGGGTGGGGATGTGGGGGAAAGGCTTGTTTTTCACTTCCCCCACTTAATGTGCGGCATCTCTGGCTACAACTGCTTGGCCATGACCTGTATAGAGATATAGTGTGAAGTAACTTAGGCCAGTGTTTCTCAAAAAGTGGGTCACGGAGGGGTCATGGGTGGGTCGCAGAGCCTTGGTGTAACCCCCCCCCCCCCCCCAATTCTAAAAAAAAAAAAAAAAAAAAAAAAAAATTCCTGCAACAATTTACAACTTTTATTTTGATAGGCTAGTGAACTCAGTGTCATCTGTTGTCTTAGATACAATCTGAATGTTTATGCAAATTAGATAGCGTGCAACCCGTCATTCGAGTCTTGGTTACATTTTGAAATTACTTGAACGCTTAATTGGGTCGCGGCCGAATGAGAGTGGAAAATGGTGGGTCCCAAGACTGTTCCAGTTGAGAACCACTGAGTTAGGCCATACAGTTAAGTAACAATTGGTCGGCCTACACATTCTGTATGCGTGGGGAGAGATAATCACTTTTAGATAATCATGATTAACAGAGATAATCATGTTATCATTCGTATAATAATCATTAGCTACCTCAATCTCACCTGAGATCAATAAAAACATACGTTTGCACTTTACTGTACTTGCTGTAGCCAAGCGGTAGGGCACTCGCCTGCCATGTGGCTGACCCTGGTAAGATTCCCGGCCTGGGTCCTTTGCCGACCCCTCCCCATCTCTCTCCCAATTCGCTTGCTGCCCAGTGTCCACCTCTCACACTGTCCTATCAAAAAATAAATTAGACAAAAAAAAACAACAACACTGTACTGTACTTGAGTTTTGGTGGATGGCAACGAGAGAGATTTGTCGTGGCAACAGTCCCAGATATGACAGCAGATGATATCTCTAATGTGTTCTTGTTTGTGGCATTCTTGGCTAACCGCTAATCTCCCCAGTCATTATTGTTGTTATTGGTTACATCATCATCGCGAAGGTTCTGGAATGTTGCCAGGAAAAGAGAGGGAAAAGAATAGCTTGTGTTCTATAGCTACAATATGAGAATACCAACCTCTCCCCCCTGAACACACACACACACACACACACACACACACACACACACACACACACACACACACACACACACACACACACACACACTACAGTAACTCCTAATGTCAACAGTTGGTGCCATCAGATACAGCAGGTCCTCATATATCCACTCCTATCGGCGTCTGTGATCTCTTCCAGTAAAAAGAGACAGGGCACTGGAACAGCAAAACCCAGAGCAGGGGGGCAGCCCTGTCACATCACAAAACCAGGCAAGCAAACTAGGCAATTACTTTGGGGCCCCAGCTGAAAGGAGGGGGCCCTGATCATGACTGGTTAGTATGTACTTGTTGTATTCATATGAGAGCAATGATAAACTTTGTGATTGTTGCGTCACCTCCATAAATTCAATGACATTACATTACATTACATTTAGCAGACACTTTTGACCAAAGTGACTTACAAGGAGGACATTCAACCAAGTACAGAGTAACGGTAGGGACACATACACGTGAATTTGCGAACTTTGCCATTCATTCCTATGAGAGAGGCGAGGCAAGCGATGGCAAGCGAAAGCAAGCGAACAGAGGCGAAGCGAAGCAAAATTATTAAAGAAAGTTTAATGTTTTGCAAATGAGGAGCGAATTCGCCTGCCGTGGCCCAATCAAATCAACAACATAACTGTTCCGTTCCATTTGATTCGCCGCGACGACCTGATGATGACGGTTGGATTTCGCCTCTCTTCGCTTCGCTTGCTTCGCCTCCGATGTGTCCCTACCGTGAGGGGTCGGTACAAATTGCAGCAGTATATAAGTAATTACATTACATGACATAGCATTTGGCAGGTGCCTTTGACCAAAGCGACTTCCAGTAATGTAGAACATATAGAGAGCAGAAAAATAGGACATTTGAAATGTGGTGGAGGGTAGTACCCATGATTAGAGGGGACCTGAAAATTGTAATGATACTGCTATCGAAATCTTTCTTCACGGTGGCCCTCTCCAATTGTTCGAAGAGTGGAAAAGGGGCCTCAGATCCCTCTTTGCCAAGGCCCCCACATACTTTGAATCAGCCCTGAGCAGTCCCGTACAGTACAGTAAGCACAGAGCTGCCATATTGGAAAGTGAACAGGATAATTAAAAACTTAAATCTCTTGTCTCTAGGGGATCCTCTCTGCCTTGGAACCTTGGCGCGTTCTAGAACCTGTGCAATG
>NC_085873.1:37761042-37763542 GCF_034702125.1 Engraulis encrasicolus | reverse complement strand
CGTCTGTGTTTCGCCGAAACACAGTAGCTAATTTGCAGTGGAATTATTACTTCACAAATTATGGCCATTCTGAGGAAGCGTGTGTATACCGAGTTACAGTGCCTAGGGCAGCCAGAATACTGGAAGCAGAACTGAAGAGGTCAGTCGTATTTTTGCCAAATTTATCTGGACAGTATCCTTTTAAAAAGGCTGTACTGATGGATGTACTGTACTTAAATGAAATCGAGCAGGGAAATGGAATACACGCAACACAAATTGCACGACAACGAAGCTAATCAAGTTCACTTTATGTAACTATTGTCCACTTAATCGGACACGGAGGATGTGGTTTCTTTGCTTTTTGTTTCACGTTTTTCTTTTTTTGTGAATGTCTTTATCAAGCCTGTGTTTGCGTTCCACTTAGACACTTGAGCAGTCATGGATACCTGAAAGCCATCTGTCTCTCTCTCTTTCTTTCTTTTTCTTTCTCTCTTGTCTTACTGTATTTCTATCTTTCTCCCTTTTTTGCTCTGTCCTATTCTTTCTTCATCTCTCCTGTTGTTTCTTTTTCTGTCTTTCCTTCATTTGTTCTGTCTGTCCGACTCCCTTGTTTCTCTTTCTCTCTCTCTCTCTCTCTCTCTCTCTCTCTCTCTCTCTCTCTCTGTCTCTCTCTCTCCATCCTTCCTTCAGGGGGGTATTTGTTTCAGTACAGTCCCTTTGAGCGGAGTTATCTCTCCCTTCTTTCCCTCTTCTTTCTTTCCTTCTTCCCTTCTTTCCTTTCAAAGCGTACAGCCGCAGATCTGCCAAAAAACTCCAAACAGGTCCATCTGCATAACAAAGCCTCCAGTCAGCCTGTCAAGAGCTGAAAGCCTCCGGTGCCCTGTGCTCCCTCTTACATAAACACCTAACCCCTGCCACTGCCCCATGCTCATTTCAAACCGGGAACACTGATGATGGGCCAGACCCGAAACGTTTGTCCCTTGTCTGTCGGTTTTATTTACTTTTTTCGGCTTTGTTTAATACAGTTTTGATTTTGCATTCAGCTCTTGTGTGCGACTCCTTTCTTCCTTTTCGCCATACTGTTTTTGGAATTACACACAGAGTGAAACGCTCAGAAAAAGACATTGGCGCGGACGCCATCCCCATCACTGCCCCATGCTTCCCAGGCACCCAAACCACCCTCTACCACATAGACGTGAATTTGGCCAAGTGAAGTGAACTTTGCCATTCACTCCTATGAGGGAGGCAAAGGCCAGCTATCAAGAGCAAAGCAAAAATATTCATGCAAATTAAGAGCAAATTTCGTTTGTGGCGGCCAATCAAGTAAACATTAACAACATAAATGTTTCATTCGATTTGATTTGCCGCGGCGACCTGATGACCATTGAGTTGTCAGAACGGAACTCTACCTTTCGCCTTTTTTCGTTTCGCCTGCATGCGTCCTTGGCGTAGCCCCTCGCCACTGCCCCAAGATCACCAGGCCCCAAACTCAAACCACCCTCTACCTCTCACACACCATGGCCCAACATCCCACGTCTTCTTCTTCTTCTTCCTCTTCTTAGATAGACATAAAGCATGCAAGAGAGGCTGCTCAAATGGCAACGAAGCACAGCCCCCCCCCTCAGCTGTATCCTTCACAGTGCCCCCTCAGGGCTCCCCAACGTCCCCTGGGGGGTCGCTGACAAACACTACTCTACACCAATGAAAAGAAGCATGAGGCTTTCCGCACGTTCCCCCCACACCAATGGAAAGAAGCATGTGGATCCACTTACAGAGGAACAGTACAATTACTGTACCATTTACCGTACAAGCACCCCAAAACAACCCACAGAACCCTGGCCCCGCCAAGGCCCCCCCAAGGCCCTCCCAAGGCCCCCCTGAAACCCTCCAGATCCTTGACCCTCTGATTCCCCCAGCTTTCCCACATCCTGCCTAAGCCTGGGTCCTCATACACCCACAGTCCTGGCTAATCCCTGGTACCCCTTGGAAATACATATAGGTACATGGAGTTACTTCTGTAGCCCCAGTTCCCCATAACTCATCAGACCCTGGATCCATAGCGAGGAGGAACACACCCCAAAACCTGCCAAACCTTGTCACACCCCACCCACACCCCTACAGTCCAAGGGTCATGGTACCGTCCTGCCGCACCGCTCCCTTGGGGCGCCATTGTGGGCTGCCTCCTTGCACGGGTGAGGCAGAAATGCAATTTCGTTGTGTGCAGTGTGCAGTGAACACTTGTGTGCTGTGGAGTGCTGTGTCACAATGACAATGGGAGTTGGTTGGAGTTTCCCAGTTGGGCTTTCGGCTTTCACTTTTATGGAAACATGGAAAGAGGCAAAGGGACCAATGGAAAAACTGAGGGTATCTGGACACCATTAACTTGGGCCAGGGGATAATTGAAGAATAGGGGGTTGGGGGTAGTCTTAGTGTGGCGATTCTGGTAAAACACACAGCCTGAAGAACCACCCTCATGGAAAAAGACCTGCAGATCAATGGAAATACTGAGTATCTGGGCATC
>NC_085873.1:37746042-37751042 GCF_034702125.1 Engraulis encrasicolus | reverse complement strand
ATTTTTCTTATTAGAGGTGGACAGGAAATGAGTGGGAGAAACAGAAACGAGTTACAGTTGGGAAATGGGAGACTCTCTTCTCTTCTCTTCTCTTCTCTTCTCTTCTCTTCTCTTCTCTTCTCTTCTCTTGTCTTCTCTTGTCTTCTCTTGTCTTGTCTTCTCTTGTCTTGTCTTCTCTTGTCTTCTCTTCTCTTGTCTTCTCTTCTCTTGTCTTCTCTTCTCTTGTCTTCTCTTCTCTTGTCTTGTCTTCTCTTCTCTTCTCTTCTCTTCTCTTCTCTTCTCTTCTCTTCTCTTCTCTTCTCTTCTCTTCTCTTCTCTTCTCTTCTCCTGACTTCTGTCTTCTCTTCTCTGCAACTATGTTCTATTCTTCCTTTCTGTTCTGTTCTGTTCTGTTCTATTCTATTCTATTCTATTCTATTCTATTCTATTCTATTCTATTCTATTCTATTCTATTCTATTATATTATATTATATTCTATTCTATTCTATTCTATTCTATTCTATATCTGTGTCCATATCTATATCCATTGCTTTTCCTCTGCTGTTCTAAATGTAGCGCTAGCAGTACAGGGCAGTACAGGGCATGTTGGCCATAGTGAGAGGCAGCCATTTGCATGTAGGCCATAGTGAGAGACAGCCATATGCAGTAGGCCATAGTGAGAGGCAGCCATTTGCATGAGGTCATAGTTGGACTATGCCATATGCAGTAGGCCATAGTGAGAGGCAGCCATTTGCATGAGGTCATAGTTGGACTATGCCATATGCAGCAGGCCATAGTGAGAGGCAGCCATTTGCATGTAGGCCATAGTGAGAGACAGCCATATGCAGCAGGCCTTAATGGGACTCTGCCATATGCAGCAGGCCATAATGGGACTCTGCCATATGCTACTGTAGTTACTGTACGCTGCTCCTCAGCCCTGACCCTAGATAGCTTACCAGCACCTGAGATAGCTTAGATAGCTTACCAATAACCCAACTAATGTGTCATGGCCTCTCTTTCTGTGTGTGTGTGTATGTGTGTGTGTGTGTGTGTGTGTGTGTGTGTGTGTGTGTGTGTGTGTGTGTGTGTGTGTGTGTGTATGTATGTATGTGTGTGTGTGTGTGTGTGTGTGTGTGTGTGTGTGTGTGTGTGTGTGTGTGTGTGTGTGCGTGCGTGCGTGCGTGCGTGTGTGTGCGCATGCTGTGTGTGCGCATGCTGTGTGTGTGCGTGTGTGTTTGTATCACTAGAAGCAGCCCAGCTAATGTGTAACCTGAAAGACACATATACGTTCCCAGCGTGAACACCTTGGAATGACTTTCAAAAGACCAGCATGGGAAACTGCAGCGCTCTAAACTGCAATAAATAAACCAATAAACAAGTTATTTAAATTAATCAATAAGGCAATAATTTATTCGGAAATCTAACGTAAAGGAGTGTACTGAAGCTTGTAGTGAAATGTGAGTATTTCATACTAGTGTGTGTATAAAGAAATGACGAGGCATTTAAAGGGACTGGACAAAATAACTGAGACACCTGTCATTTTAGTGTGGAAAGTCTCATGGCTCAAGTGGACCATCCTGTTGGCCAATCTTCATTAATAGCACATTGCACCAGTAAAATGAAGTGTGAAGGTTCAATTACCAGGCTAAGGGCACAGTTTTGCTCAAAATTTTGCAATGCACACAACATTATGGGTGACATGTCAGAGTTCAAAAAGGAGAAATTCTTGGTGCGTGTGTAACTGTTGCATCTTTGACCGAGACAGCAAGTTTTTGTGATGTATCAAGAGCCACGGTATCCAAGGTAATGCCTGCAGTGCATACCACCAAGAAGGATGAACCACATCCCACAGGATTAACTGTGGATGCAAGAGGAACCCCATCTATATCTGTCCTGCAGAACAGTGTTTCCCAACCAGGGGTACGTGTACCACTAGGGGTACGCGAGCACACTGCAGGGGGTACTTGGAAAAATGAAATGTTAATAAAATTTATGGAGCTTTGTTACATTGGAATGGAGAAAGCGATATAGAACTTAACTCAGGGGGTACTCATGGCACAACGAAAAGGCTTGGGGGTACACAAGACAAAAAAGGTTGGGAATCACTGCTGTAGAAGTAGTGCGACCCATTTTAGCCTAAGCCCTTTCTGGGAAAAGGTGTCCTCTCGTTATTAACAGCTAAATATCTCAGTCTCCGATGCACATAAAAGCATGAAATAAGTTGCAGTTAAAAGCAAGAACCTTCATTTTGCACTAGAATGTGTTCATTCAGCTCTAACATACCCACATTTTTAATAAAACAGCTCAAATCTCAAGAACCTTAATGCAGCGTATATGTCACTACAGGACACAATGGGTTAAGGTTAGGGTAGTGTACCACCAAGAAGGATGAACCACATCCCACAGGATTAACTGTGGATGCAAGAGGAACCCCATGTATATCTGTCCTGCAGAAGTAGTGTAAGGTTAGGGTAGTGTACCACCAAGAAGGATGAACCACATCCCACAGGATTAACTGTGGATGCAAGAGGAACCCCATCTATATCTGTCCTGTAGAAGTAGTGTAAGGTTAGGGTAGTGTACCACCAAGAAGGATGAACCACATCCCACAGGATTAACTGTGGATGCAAGAGGAACCCCATGCCTATCTGTCCTGCAGAAGTAGTGTAAGGTTAGGGTAGGGTGAGAGTTATGTTGTAGCAACATTGTTGCTATGTTATGCTGTAGCAGCGATTGCTGCACATGTCAGTAACAGTGTAAAGCTGTGGCCAAGGCTTACTGTGAGCTCACCAGTATCTCAGACCAGCACTCCAGACTTCTCTACTGTACTATGCTCTTGCCATCTTTGGTTTTTAACCGTCAGTGTATTTTTTATATCTATCTTTCAGTGTAAATTTCTCTTTCTTTCTCTCTCTCTCTTGCTCCCTCTCTGTCTCTGTTTTTCTCCTCATAAATGAATACATGCATATTCTGCTATGTGTTGTTGGCTCTTTGTGTTTTCCCTACTCCTCCTCTGTCTCTCTCTCTCTCTCTCTCTCCCTCTCTCTTTCACTCTGTCTCTCTCTGTCTCTCTATCTCTCTGTCTCTCTCTCTCTTTCTCTCTATCTCTCTCTCTCCCTCTGTCTGTCTGTCTGTCTCTCTCTCTCTCTCTCTCTCTCTCTCTCTCTCTCTCTCTGTGTATTGTATGTCTCCTTTGCTATGTGCTTTTCCCTTTCACACACTTGGCAGCACTTCCATCTTCTTCCCTTCCTCATCCCTTCATCTTTCTCTTTCCCTCTCTTGTTTTTTGTCGCTCTCTCTCTCTCTCTCTCTCCCCCTCTCTCTCTCCCTTTTTGACACGCGTCATAATAATGCTGACATGTGGGTATGTGGTGTGCGGGTGGGAGCGTGCGTACTGTAGTAGGTGTGTGTATTATTGTGAGTGCTAACGTTAGCATTTAGCGGTCTCGTTACCAGGCCTTACGTAACCCCCCCCCATCCGTTTGCACACAGACAGACAGACAGACACACACACACACACACATACATACAGACAGACAGACACACACACACACACACACACACACACACACACACACACACACACACACACACACACACACACACACACACACACACACACACACACACACACACAGAATGTGGCGTGCTGCTGATGGCGGACAGCCAATACATATTTAGCTTTCCTGAAGTGGGGAACAGTGGAGTTGGGGGGATGGGATGGGATGGGATGGGGTGTGTGTATTGAGACCCCAAATTCCCCTGAACCCCCACTCCCAATCCCCCCTTTATGTTCCCGAGATTCTAAGAATATACGCCTCTCAGAACTGAGGAGGAGGAGGAAGCATAAAGATTGGAACAACACGTTTTTTGTTTTGTTTTATTTTTTTATATCTTTACTCCTCCTCTTTCCTCCATCCTCAATTCTTTTTTTCCATCTTCCTATAGTGCCGCCAGTTTTTTCTATCACTTCACCCCCGTCTTTAGGTTTGTCTTTATTTGTCCCACGTGGATAGTCATTTTCTCATGAAACCAGTCAATAAAAATGCGGCATTTGACATATTTTGTGACTCGTGTCTCACATGCAGTAGGCCTACATATAGTACTGTGCATGCATATGCACCATTTAGTTTCATACACACATTTTTTCCTTTTCGTCTTTCTAGTTTTTAGTTTCATACACATTTTTTCCTTTTCGTCTTTCTAGTTTTTTTCTCCTCCTCCTCTGTCCCCCGCCAGATTAAGATGGCCCGGGGCTCCTAGGCTGCAGGTTACGATAGTCCCCCTGTAGAAAAAAATCATGACAAAATAACATTGCGGCATCATTACTTTAGTTAGTTATATATTCAGTCTGCCAGCTAGAGAACGGTATTATTCGGACAACCAGACAAACAACAATTTAGACAAACAACCAGTAGGGAGACGACTCAACCATGCCATTGGGGAAATGTCAATTGTTATGCTCTTGGTTAGACCAAGTCTCGAAGAGATTTGAAAGTCGATGACAATCAGGCTAGGGGTCCCTAGGCTGCAGGCATATCTAGCCTGTTGGTGCCCCTGGCAGGTAGGTGCCCTAGGCTGCTAGCCTCGCGAGCCATCCTACGTACTTCCGCCAAAGGATTGGCTCCACTACTATAGTCTGGCCGTGCTTCTCTGTGGAGTGCCTGGAGCAGTAGAATTTTGATTGCAACGCCCCCCCCAGAAAACAGCCAATAATCGAATACGCCCCCCACGTGGGGACGAAAGGGGGAGAACGCTCGTGACAATGACGTACACATCTGCGCCAGAGCCATTGGTGTGCGCTATGTTGTTGTTGAGTAACTGCCAGCGATTGGGTGAGAGGTGTCCAATAATTTCAAACTATAACTGAGTGCAAACTTCCTGCTTCCTACAATCGCTTCAGAGCAAACAAATGCCAGACCATAAATACGAAATTAAATGGTAGTATTATGGGATGGTCAGGACCAGGCTACTAGGCTGCAGCCTTATGCTTTAATCCGTCCCTGGCTGTGGCTCAGACT
>NC_085873.1:37726042-37728542 GCF_034702125.1 Engraulis encrasicolus | reverse complement strand
ACTTTTCAAACTTCAACAGAGTTTTCCTCTCACATCAGTAACCAATTTTCTGTTTCACAACCCAATGTTAGCGATTGAATAAAATAAGACACACATTTCGAAGACTTCACCCCCCACTCTCAAGTAAACATTTCTTAATTCAGTCATCCCAGACCCTATGTACAAATTAAATTAGTTCAAGTGTTTGGTCAGACCAGGTCAACAGTTGCTTGCTATAAGTTATTTACTTCTCTTTCTTTCTTTACTGAAACAATGCCCAGAATAATAATGGTTTTTTTTTTTGTCCCAATTCTGTTTTTATTTTTGTAAGACATTGTATGCAATGCCAGAGGAAATTTAACATGAAAAAGTCCCATAGTCCAGTGTGTTTTCTGAGTATTTCCCCCCCTCCGTCCTCACTGTACGTGGGCCAGTGTCCTATAGTAAACCATCCCAGGGTATTCTCTCTCTCTGAGCTATTTCAAACTCCATAATTGTTTGTTTGTCTAATATTTCCTCCTGCTCTGCTGCCCCCGCCATACATTTCTCTTCCCCTCTTCATACACACTCATTCATTCTCTCTCTCAAACACCCATTCATTCACACACACACACACACACACACACACACACACACACACACACACACACACACACACACACACACACACACACACACACACACACACACACACACACACACACACACACACACACACACACACACACACACACACACACACACACACACACACACAATCACCCCACCATACATCTCCCCGCCCTCCAATTCGGAGAAATTATGATTAGATCACTATACGGAAGCCTGTCGCAGTGTAAACAACGAGAACAGACGAAACACAACAAAGCCGAGGGGCGTACAACCATGAGAACACGCATGCGACCACGCAGACACATGCGTGCAACATCCACACGACCTATAGCAACACATATATCTTTCCGCCCTACAATACCAAGAAATTAGATCACTACCCGGAACGGAAGCCTGTCGCATGCCTGTCGCAAAGAAACAATGACGATAGAAGAAACAATGAATAACCATTCGAACACAATTGCAATTGGTGAGAATCCATATGATCATGCAAAGACATACGTCTCCCTGCTCTACAATACCAAGAAATTGGATCACTTCGCGGAACGGAAACCTGTTGCAGTGCAAATAAGCAAGAAGAACAGACGAAACACATCAAGTAGCCATTTGAGCACAGTCGTGAATTGTGAGCATCCATACATTCATACGCACACATACTGTACATATCCTCGCCTTACAATACCGAGAAATTGGATCACTTTGCACGACGGGAACCTGTCGCAATGTAAACAACGAGAACAAACGTTAACACAAAAACACCTGAGGTGCATGCAATCATATGAATACACGTACAACCATGCGAACTTCCATACAGCACGACCATGCGGGGACGTGACATGAGTCAGTCCCCCTACCCTACAATACCAAGAAATTAGATCGCTTCACGGAACGGACGCCTGTCACAACGTAAACCACAAGAACAGATGAAATAAATAACAACAAAGCGGAGGCACATACAATCATGTAAACACACATGCGACGTGCAAAACATGCCATACAACCATGCGTGCACATACGCGACCACGCCAGCACACATGCGGCGGCAACATCCATATGACCATGCATGTGAATACATACTTCTCCCAGACCTTCAATACCAAGAAATAAGATTAGTATGCAGAACGGAAGCCTGTCGCAGTGTAAACAACGAGAACAGACGCTAACACAAACAAACCTGAGGCGAATACAACTGTTAAAACATGCGTAAGACCATATGACTGTCTTGTGAAAAAACAGTTGCGTAAACTCTTTTTTGTGCACACGTGTGTGTGTGTGTGTGTGAGAGAGTTGCCTTCGCCCTTTTATGACTCAATTAACTGTTTTTTTTAGAAATAAGTTGTTAGAAATAATGTTTGTTTTGTTTGATAATAATGTTTGTTTGGTAATGATTTTAAGCTCTTCTTGCCCTTATTATATACATTGAATAATGATGATCATTTTCACCCCACAGGTACTCCTGAGTTCATGGCTCCAGAGATGTATGAGGAGAAGTATGATGAGGCGGTGGACGTCTACGCGTTCGGCATGTGCATCTTGGAGATGGCCACCTCAGAGTACCCTTACTCTGAATGCCAGAACGCAGCACAGATCTACCGCAAAGTCACCAGCGTAAGTGTTGTTTCACACTCACATACTGTGCACACACACACACACACAGAAACATGAGTGCATACACACACACACATACACACACATCCTAAAAAGAGTTATACACACACATACACACACACATACACACACACACAAACACACAATCCTAAACATAGTAATGCACAGAACTTCTACCTAAGGCACAACATTTCTTTCTCTCTCTCTCTCCCTCTCTCTTTCTCACACACACACGCACACATGCACGCACACAATATACGGCACATGCATACGCCACACACTTCAATGCTATGATGCTATT
>NC_085873.1:37711042-37713542 GCF_034702125.1 Engraulis encrasicolus | reverse complement strand
TGTGTGTGTGTGTCTGTCAGTATGTGCCTGTATGTAAAGTAAACAAACACACAGTCGGGTTTGGACCTACAGTAGCAGCTGGTGGTATTTATTTTTTATTTTTTTAAAGATAGTGCGAATTTTGTATCATTTCCTTTTTTAACTCCACATAAAGAAGGCAGGCAGACTTGAAAAAAAAATGAGGTTGAAACAGAGTCAAATGTTCTATCAAACAGCTTCCTTGACAGGGGTCTCCACTCTCTGAGTGCATTGCAAGTTTATACTGTGCCATGTGGCAGTGGTGTAGACTACGTAGAACGCAGGTATACGCAGTATAGCCATCTCAAAATTTCACACAATTAAACCTTTTAGCTAAATAGGTCATTTTACAAACTAGGTTAAAATCGAGACAGGTGTGAGAGTTGTTGACGGAGGTCCGTATGGTTGAGTGGCACAAGAGAATGAAATGGTTTCATTTCAAACCTGTTTGTCAACTTTAGACTATATATAGGAGTCCCAAATGCATACATTACATTAGTATTTAGCAGACGCCTTTGTTCAAAGCGACAAGGAGCAATTAAAACAAGAACAGGCTAAGGCACAGTGTACAGTTTCAACACTGATAGCATTGTCCTTCAAAGAGTAAAGAAGAGGACAGTGCATTAAAAAGTAGTAAAAAAGTAAACAAAAGACCTCAAGGTACAGTGTACAGTTGCAACACTGACAACATTATCAAACACAATGTAATAGAAGCAACATTAAATAATAGGAAGGTAATAAGGCAAATTGGATAATAAGCAAGACATACAGTATAATTGGTATTCCACACGCAGTACATATTGTGCTCTATATGGAATGATGGAAGAGACTTTTCACAGTGGTGTAGTCTACTTTTTTATGGTGGGTATACTGCATATTTGAGCATTTTTGGAAGTGGGTATACTGTACATATTTGTGCTATTCAAAACAATGGATCAATCAATTTTAAGTGGGTTTACTGAAATCCCTGAAATTTAGAAGTGGGTATACTCCCTATACCCGCGTTCTACGTAGACTACACCATTGACTTTTCATTTCAGACCGGTTTGGCTGCTTTAGATTATTTATAGTAGTCTCAAATGGATAGAGTATAGTTGGTATTCCACACACAGTACATATTGTGCTCTATATGCAATGACGGAAGAGACTTTTCATTTCAGACCGGTTTGGCTGGTTGAGATTATTTATAGTAATCTCCAATGCATGCAGTACAGTAGCTCTTGCTCATGCAGTACATGCTGTGCCCTCTGTGTGCTGTGTACATTACCCATGACCTATTTACCGGGCCAAAGTACACCATGTCAAATGCAGGGTGTGTGTGTGTGTGTGTGTGTTTGTATGTGTGTGTTCACCTGTGTATAGGTACACCACGCAGCAACTGCATTGCATTATATTGCACTTAGCGGATGGTTTTATTCAAAGCAATGTACAATTTTTACTTCGTGTTGGTTACAGTTACCACATTCATGCAGGTAAGAATGGGATTTGAACACGCCTGAACCTATTGATCTGAAAATCCCCTCCCTAACCATTAGGCCACGGCCGGCCCAAATGCACAGCTTCTTCTGGAAGAATAACAGCAGGCCAGTGTGTGTGTGTGTGTGTGTTGCGTGTTCAGGTGCGCGCATGTGCACATGCGTGTGTGTGTGTGTGTGTGTGTGACCTGCTAATGGTAAATAACGTGGTGTGTGTGTGTATTGTATCTGCAGGTACACCATCCAGGACATGGAGCACACCTTCTTCCAGGAGAATAACCGTGTGTGTGTGTTTGTCTGAGTCTGTGTGTGTGTGTGAGATATGGTAAATAACGTGGTGTGTATTATATCTGCAGGTACACAATCCAGGACCTCCTTGAGCACACCTTCTTCCAGGAGGATAACCGTGTGTGTGTGTGTGTGTGTGTCTGAATCTGTGTGTGTGTGCGAGAGATGCTAAATAACGTGGTGTGTGTTTGTGTGTGTATTGTATCTGCAGGTACACCATCCAGGACCTGCTGGAGCACACCTTCTTCCAGGAGGATAACGGTGTGTGTGTGTGTGTGTGTGTGTGTGTGTGTGTGTGTGTGTGTGTGCGTGTGTGTGTTTGCGTTACAGGTACACCATCCAGGACCTGCTGGAGCATACCTTCTTCCAGGAGGATAACGGGGTGCATGTGGAGCTGGCGGAGGAGGACGACATGCAGAAGTCTGGCCTGAAGCTCTGGCTGCGCATGGACGACACCAAGAAGCTGCACGGCAAATACAAGGACAACAACGCCATCGAGTTCCTCTTCGAACTCTACAAGGACGTGCCCGAAGAGGTCGCACAGGAGATGGTGAGAGTGAGATACTGAGTGTGTGTGTTTGTGTGTGTGTGTGTGTGTGTGTGTGTGTGTGTGTGTGTGTGTGTGTGTGTGTGTGTGTGTGTGTGTGTGTGTGTGTGTGTGTGTGTGTGTGTGTGTGTGTGTGTGTGTGTGTCTACCATCGAGTTCCTCTTCGAACTCT
>NC_085873.1:37701042-37703542 GCF_034702125.1 Engraulis encrasicolus | reverse complement strand
TTCGCTAGTTAGCACGCTAAGCTAACCTAGCAAGCTTAACCCTACAGTAAAATGCTGCTTGCAGTGACATGTGCCTGTCTTGAAAGATCGTTTTTCTCATAATTCAAGCAGTAACAACTTACACCATTGGACTTGGCATAATCACAGATTCAAGTACACATCTCCAAAAGACCCACAAGAACTCTAGAAGTTGCAATAACGATTTAATACATAAAATCTGCGCACCATGGATTTGAGTAGGACTAGAACGAGAACCACTGGCACTCAACAGTCTCTAGCGCCCTCTAGCGGTTAATCGCGATTAATACATTTTAATCGAGCAACCTCTTGCTCGACAACTAATCTAAAGTCGATTAATCATTTGCATCCCTAGGAGCAACGCAGGTTTATTGTTTTCTATTGTTGCGTCTTTCCTAACATCGTAGCTTTATATCAGTGAAACGTATTTTTGAATGCTGTAATAACACTTCATATCCTGTGATTACCGTATGCTAGGGCTGTAACAATACACTCAACTCACAATTCGGGTTTATATCACGATTTAGTAAAAAAATAATAGTGAGATTGATTTGAAGCTTGGAAGCACCATCATGTCATATCATGTGTTTTTTCTGGACTGAAGGGAACTTTGAAAGGCATCACGATACTGCCTTCTTGGCTGACGATACAGTATTGCGACACAGTATTTCTCGGTTTGATACAATATCGTTACAGCCCTACTGTATGCTCCCTGACTTAATGCATCCTTTTCTTTTTCACTGTTCCCGCCAATGCCTCTCTCTCTCTCTCTCTCTCTCTCTCTCTCTCTCTCCCTACCCACCTCTCTCCCTCTCTCTCACACTTTCTCTCTCTCTCCCTCTCTGTTTTTCTCTCCCTCTCTCTCTCTCTCTCTCTCTCTCCCTCTCTCTCTCTCTCTCTCTCCCTCCCTCTCTCTCCCTCTCTCTCCCTCTCACTTTCTCTCTCTCTCCCTCTCTCTCTATCTCTCTCCCTCTCCCTCTCCCTCTCTCTCCCTCTCTTCCTCCCTCCATTCCCCTTTCTGCAGCTGACTGCGAGACTGACGGCTACCTGAGTCCCTCCGGCTTCCAGGACTCATCGGAGGTCTCCAACACCAGCCGCAGCGGCGGCGGCCCCGTCAGCAGCCTCCCCGCGGGCCCCCACTCCCCCCAGATCCTCCTGCCCCCCCCTGCCGAGCCCATGTCCATCCCCGGCCACGCACACAGCCAGCTCTTCCCCTCGGTAAGCACTGGGGGCTCATGGGAAATGGAGTCCTTTTCACGTCATTATCACAATCACTCAGTATCGTTTTTTTTGACCAAGGGTATTGATACTGCAAGAGTACAGAGTATCACATTGGTTATGGCCTCGGGTGATGCAGGGTTCTAGAATGCCCATGCCGATTAAAGAAAAACTTTATGGGGGCTAAAATGCAATCACAATGGAGTTTTTACAATCACAATGGAGTTTTCATTTGTATCCGCATGTCGCGTTTGAATGTAAACTCATAAAACATATCCGCCTTTAAAAAATAATCCGCATAATATGTTTAATCAGCACCTAAATCAGGCTAAGAAGTCAGTAGGTCTGGGGCCAGCTTTAGGGATTCATGTACAGTAGTCCTTTATTGTTGTCTGCTACAGACCAATTCAAGACCAATTCGATTGTGAGCATTGAAATGTTACGCAATGAAATGCATTGTTGTCATTCCGAAAGATTTACAATGTAGTGCGAGTACTTAGAGACGGAACAATTGCACACAGGGCCCCAGGGCAAGACACTTATAGGCCCCCCTGGCCCCTATCCAGCTTGCCAAGCTCATAATAGGGCCCCCACCACCAATACAGGAGGGCCATGGGCCCAGGGGCAAGTGCCCTGCTCGCCCTCCCTATAGCTCCGTGCCTGCGAGTACTGTATTTTGGCAGTGATATACAGCTTTCGAGCAGTTTGTTTTCTATTATTTCCCGCTCATTCTGAAGGTCTCCTCTGAGGGCATTTTTTTGTTGTTGTTGTTTTAGCAAAGATGTTTGCACGAAATGCCAGATTCGGTCACTTTGTTTGGCGTTCTTTTGATTTTTTTTGATCTCTACAGTATGAAAGCTGTACAGAATGTTCTGGATGGATTGTCATGGTGTGTTAGTGGTGTGTGGGTGTGCTCCCTTGACTGGACCAGTGTGTGTGTGTGTGTGTGTGTGTGTGTGTGTGTGTGTGTGTGTGTGTGTGTGTGTGTGTGTGTGTGTGTGTGTGTGTGTGTGTGTGTGTGTGTGTGTGTGTGTGTGTTTGTTAGTGGTGTGTGGGTGAGTTCCCCTGACTTAACCAGTGTGTGTGTGTGTGTGTGTGTGTGTGTGTGTGTGTGTGTGTGTGTGTGTGTGTGTGTGTGTGTGTGTGTGTGTGTGTGTGTGTGTGTGTGTGTGTGTGTGTGTGTGAGTTCCCCTGACTTAACCAGTGTGCGTGTGTGTGTGTGTGTGTGTGTGTGTGTGTGTGTGTCTGTGTGTCTGTGTGTCTG
>NC_085873.1:37631042-37671042 GCF_034702125.1 Engraulis encrasicolus | reverse complement strand
TGCCTATCCAATGACGTCTGCTGTTGTTGACCAAACCCCGCCCACCCCAACGAATGACCCCACCACCCCACAACAGGTGTCCCCCGTCCACCTCCACCAGGAGTACCAGGGGAATCGTGACGAGGGAGCGATGGTGACAAACCCTACCCAGGATGGGCACCTTCTGCCTGGGAACAGCGCTAGGCAGGCCGGCCCCTCCTCCACCTCTCTTCCTCCAGAGACAAGTCTCCTCTCCATTGACACCAAAGACGATGAGGATGACGATGGTGATGAGGACGACGACGATGATGATAATGAAGAAGAAGACCGAGATGAAGATGAGGAAGATGAGGAGAGGGAAGAGCTGGAGCACCGGCGGAGAAGGAAGCGAGGCCGCCGCCTGGACATGGGCCTGGGTCTGCTGGGCACCTCCGTGGATAGCGGCTTCTCCGTCAGTAACCTGCCCGACAGCGAGGGATACCTGTGGGAGGAGGCAGGCGGAGCCGGAGGGAGGGCTGGGGCGGCAAGCCCCCACTACGCTGCAGGTACAGTCAATCAACTAATCAATTAATCAATCAACTAATCAATTCATCAATCAATTAATCATACAAACAACCAATCAATGAATCAATCAACCAATCAATTAATCAAACAACCAATCGGTCAATTCAGTCAATTAGTCAATCAATCAATCAATCAATCAATCATTCAAGTTTGGATAGTCAATTCCACAGTAATAGGCACTTTGCTGATCTTTGCTGTGCATGTCTGATTTTTTTTTTTTTTAATCACCTTATTGTGTATTTCTAAAATATAGAGCTCATCCACCTGTGGAGCTGCATCCTTAATGTTTATAAAGTAAAAGGTTGATAAATTGTCTTTCTTTGTCTTACCCTCCCCTGTATATGATGTACCGGGTGTGTGGCTGGAGGTCCTCTCTACCACCTGTATATTAGCTACATGCTTACATTGCCTTTATATGAATGTATATTAATGTATAATTGTTCTGTCCTGATGTGCAGAGCTTGTGGCTGGGGGTCCCCTGCACCACCTGTGGATGAGCTACATGCGGAGCTCCTCCTACCTGAGCAGCGACGAATCAGAGAGCGAGGTGGAGGAGGTGTGGGAGGAGCTTCAGGAACTGAGAGAGAGGTGAGTAGTAGCCCAGTGGTTTTCAAAGTGGGGGGGCTGTGGACCTCTGGGATGCCGTGAGAGGGTACCAGGGGGGCCGCAGCTGGTTGGAGGGAAAAGTTTTGCAAAACAAAACAAATAATTGCATCAATTAAATAACCAAAATTAACCTAAATAAATAGAATAGAATGTAATAGAATGGAATAGAATAGAATAGAACAGAGTAGAATAGAATGGATTAGAACAGAATGTGAGCGTGACCAGATACATCAAGCATTTGTGCAAAGTAAAATTTGATTTGGATAGGAACATAGGTCAATTTTGTTATTTATGTTATTTATGGTGGATTATCTGCCTGTAACATGGAAAAATGAAGCTCACCATCCTGAATAACGATGCTCATATTTTTGCTCACATTTCAAGGGGGAAAAAATGGATGTTGAAAAGCTTTAAAAAGACTAAGCCAGTCTTTCAGTTAAGATAATATTATGTAATAATATTTGAGGACCAGGAAGTTCTTCAAATATTATCTTGGTTCATGTAAAAAGTATTGGGTTACTTTCTTTGTTTCTCTTTTGTTATTGTCTGTGTCTGGTATCTCTCTACCTCTGACCCTTAGCTTCTCTGCTTCTCTAGTTTCATGTCTCCCCTTAGTTGTTTTATTATGAACACTCAGAACTCCAGTGCCACGGATTCCTGTTTTCTACTCCTGTGCGACTCTCTCTCTGTCTCTCTGTCTCTCTGTCTCTCTCTGTCTCTCTCTCTCTCTCTCTCTCTCTCTCTCTCTCTCTCTCTCTCTCTCTCTCTCTCTCCACTTGACCTTGACAACAATTGTGTGGAGTTATGTAACTACAGTATATGAACTGATGAAGGTGATAATGAGTGTTAAACCCCTTTCTCTCTCCCTCCCTCCCTCTCTCTCTCCCTCCCTCCATCCATCTCTCCATCTCTCCACCACTAGGCACATGGGCGAGGTGCAGTCCCTCCAGTCAGCCCAGAAGCGTGAGATCGAGGAGCTGTATGAGCGTATGGGTAAGGTGCCCCCGCCGGGCATCGTCTCCCCCGCCGCCATGCTCAACAGCCGCCCCCACCAGTGGAGGCTCTCCAAGCAGAGCACCGCCCCCTCCTCCGCCACCTCCGCCATCGCCTACCCACCCCCCTCCTCGCGCAGAGACAGCCTGCAGAGACTAGACATGCTGCCACTACCAGGTACAGTGCACACATATAGGGTACGCACACACACACACACACACACACACACACACACACACACACACACACACACACACACACACACACACACACACACACACTACTGTCTCTCCTAAGGCAGTAACAGCCTGCAGCGATTAGACATGCTGCCACTCACAGGTGCACACACACACACACACACACACACACACACACACACACACACACAGGGCCGCTGACAGCTTAGCCCGGGCCCAGGACAGAGCCATCTGAAAGGTCGCTATACTCTCCTCCGCTCCATACATACAATATAGTGAGGACCCAATTCTTGGGGGCCCATATTCCTGGGCCCGGGACAATTGACCCCTTTGCCCAATGTCTGGACCGTATTAATCCAATGTGGTGCCCCCGAGCTGCACTATACCTCACTGGTGCCCTTTATCAACAATATTGGTTAAAGGTGGGGTTGCAGGTTAACCATTTTGAGAAAATGTACCATTATGACATCACGTTGGGGGTTCCGCAGGCTCATAGGAGTCTATGTAGAACCTTAGAATCCTGGGGGAGTTCCCCCAACGTGATGTCATACCTGCAACCCCACCGTTAAGTTTGTGTCTTGTGGTGCCCCCTCACTGGTCAAAAACGGTCGGTGCCCCTGGGCACTGTGCCACTGGCCCTTATGGATAATCCAGCTCTGTGTAATGTAGTAATGCAGTGTTTCTCAAAGTGGGGTGCGGAGGCATCGCAGGGGGGGCGTGTGACATCTGATTTTGCTTTTTTTTTCCCCAAGGAAATAATTTCCTGTCTCTCCATTAAGCAATACATTTAAAACCTCTTTGTTTTATCTCACCAGTCACCTGTCCTTTGATTCTGCGCAGCGCAGCAATCGTAAAATCAGTCTGCGCGAGCACTGCTGTTGCTACGGGGGGCTCGGAAGCACCCAGACCCTCCGAAGGGGGGAATGATGGGAAAAGTTTGACATCCCTGTACTGATGTATGTTGTGATTGGTGTGTTGCAGGTGTGGTGAGGAAGAGCTCCATGAGCGCTAACAGCAGCAGCAGCAGCAGCACCAGTTCCAGCAGCACCAGCCGCAGCTCCTCCGTGGAGCGGCCCAGCAAAGCCGTCGCCTTCGCCGTCACCACCCCCGACTTCACACGCATGGTGAGTAGAGTAGAGCTCCCCAACTCCACAGCGCCCTCCCCTGGCATGGAGGAGATGTGGTGCACTGCACACACATCAGCAAGGGCTGTAGCTAGAAATAATAATCATAACATCTAATGGGTTAAAGGTGCTCTGTGTAATGTATTTTTTATGAATTTGCAGTTCAGACACATCATAATAAACATTGGTGGCCCCAGAAAACTAATATTAGTGCCAGAAAAAGCAAAGACAGGGGTGGGCCTGATGTAATGAATAAGGCGGAGGACAGAGGTCCACCCTAACCCCATGCGTGACTGCGAGCATTTGACCTTGACATTTGACCTGCTCCTTTCGTCTCCTTCTCTCTCTCATCCCGTATGCTCTATGCCTCCTCCTCCAATAATAGATAGACATGCCATGTGAAGAGAGTGCACATGTTTTTTCCATGTCTCTTATGCTTTTATGTTTTCTATGTTTGTATGTTTGTTTGTGTTCTCTATGTTATGTTGTATGGGTATGTGAGTGAGTACTGTATGTTATGCAGTGATTGTTGAAGACCAAGACAAATTTCTCCTCCAGGGACAATAAATCACACTCTCTTTCTCTCTCTCTCCTCCTTCTCTCTCTCCTCCCTATGCAGTGAGAGCAGCTGCCTGATGTGATGCACTCTTAACCTGAAGCGACTACCTCATCCAGAGCATCCCGTCCCGCCCACCTCCTCCCATGAGCCTTTGCAGTCAACGCTGGAGGGAGGGAGGAAGGAAGGAGGAAGTGATGTCACACATACAGTACATATACAGTACATAACGAGGAAATGGTATCCATGGTGATGGCTGTGTTTTTGTTTTGATTTGATTATTGACATGTCGTCCTCTGACTGACTGACTGACTGGCTTGGCTGTCATTCTCACTGCTGCACACATGAGGGAAGGTCACGACCTTTTACGTCACAACATTTACCTGACCTTTTAAACCCTCAAGTCTGGAATCCCTCCAGTCTGACGTCCGTCCCCACCAAACGACCCACACGACGCTTGGTGGAGCCAACCAGGGTAGAGGAGCCTGCTGGAGTTCAAAGGTCATGAGGAGGAATGGCCCCAGTGAACTTAGAGACATTGCGTTGGTTTCAACATTTTTGCCCTCTATGTAGTAAATCCTGCCACAGTAGCAGCTGAAGAAGGAGAGGCTGCAATCCAAACATTCTTCCGAAAGAAAAAGAGAGATGCTGTCCTGTGTGTGTGTGTGTGTGTGTGTGTGTGTGTGTGTGTGTGTGTGTGTGTGTGTGTGTGTGTGTGTGTGTGTGTGTGTGTGTGAGAGAGAGAGAGAGAGAGAGAGAGAGAGAGAGAGAGAGAGAGAGAGAGAGAGAGAGAGAGAGAGAGAGAGATTCTCCAGGCCCTCCTTTGATGTTTTGGTGAGTGCTCAGAGAAGCTAAAGGGAATAACAGGATAGAGAAAGTGTCTCTGTGACTTCCTCCTGGCATCAGTCAAGGTCTTCTGTCCGTCTACCGTACATGTTACAATACTTACTGTTCTTTGCACTTTTCCGGCCTGTGAACACGGAAAGTTCCTTCGGGCATGTTTTAGTGTGTGTGTGTGTGTGTGTGTGTGTGTGTGTGTGTGTGTGTGTGTGTGTGTGTGTGTGTGTGTGTGTGTGTGTGTGTGCAGCTTTGACCAGGCCCAGGACAAAATCATCTAATAGGGCCCCCCTTCTTCATGCTTACAATGTAATGGGAACCGCAATATCTGGGCCTCTCCTCTCCCTGGGCCAGGGACAACGACAACTGGCCCTTGTCAGTGTGTGTGTGTGTGTGTGTGTGTGTGTGTGTGTGTGTGTGTGTGTGTGTGTGTGTGTGTGTGTGTGTGTGTGTGTGTGTGTGTGTGTGTGTGTAAATGTACACTACATACAAGGGAGAATAGAAAGACTGTCAGCAGGTACCCCTTCCTAATCTGTCTGTCTGGCAGATAACAATTATTTGTATGTTCATTGTTTTGCTCGTACATTTTTTTGGCTGTAGTAGAATCAGTGAATGGATACAACAGTGAAGAAAGTGGAAAAGAGAAAAAAAAACTTGCAATCTTTTGTGTATATACATACGTATACTATGTGCAGACATGCAGATATCACTTTTCGTTTCTTTTATTTTCAATGTGTTAAGACATATATTCTGTCTTGGTTTAATTGTATTCTCCTTATTATTTTTGCATAGTGCAAAGTTGATAACTGATGACATTGTTCATAAATGTAAATATTGTTTTTTTGTTTTGTTTTTCACATTATAGCGTAAAACAGTAAGAGGCACTGAATGCCACCAACATCACTGACCGTCTTTAACTGTTCTTATAAACAGCACGTTGACCAACAGTACGTTTTAGCTCACACCAAATGATAATACATATTTTAACCAAACTCACTACATGACAGTATGAATACAAATTATAGATCCTTGTATTCAGTATTTACAAATGACAGTTACAGTCTTTCCGTTACAGTTCTTTTTTTTTAACTTAACATCAATTTCTGTCCAGGGACTACAGATGAATATTAGCCTGTCTCAATTACATATCGTGGATTGTCCCTGTCAAATAATTTTTTTTTGCCTCTTACTGATTTGAGAAGCAAAAACATATGGGGAAACTGTTAGGTTGTCGTACAATCAGCATTCACAAAGAGTGGTTCAATCATAGAAACCATGCACCTTTTGCACTTTGAAACAAATCAACTGCCTTAGCGGACTTTGAGGAAAGCAGCATTTACGGTGCTGGGTTCGACAGACTGACTGCACCCAGTCATGGACAACTGAAGAAATCTAGAACTAGCTTTTCTATGGATTCTTTAACTGTTGATTCTAGAGCTGATTTGGCCCAGGACTGGGTTGACTAGTATCTCCATGGAAACACATAACATGAATACATCCTCATCAATAGGACTTTGTGTCAATCATTCTTTCAGAACAAACTTATCTCAGTTTTCGTCTGGTTTGTATGCATAGGCAGCATAGATCTTTGACACGAACCAGTCAAAGATATCAAAGAACCAAAATGCTAGTCTTGCGCACACACAAGGCCTATGAGCAACATTGTGGAAGTACCATCATCAAGACGCAAAAGGAAATGTAAAGATGTTTTATACGGCCTAATGACAAGAGATGGTGAAGTGGCAATGTGTTGTGATTCACAGTGAATTCTGATTTGAGACTTTGTCTGCTTGTTTTGCTACTGGCTGCAGTGGAACTGTATGTAACTTATTTCTGGAGATTTGTTTTTTGTTGTTGTTTATTTGTATGTTTGTTTTCTTTTATGAGATCTTCCTTCAGGACAGACACATTGCAACTTTGCAAGACAGAATCCCTGGAGTTGAGCCACATACACACTTAATTTTCAATACAAATCCATGTTGTTCCTCTCCGCATTTCCTCTGACCTCCACCCTCGAGGTCACCCCTCCTCTGGTGAAGAACACAATAAGGTTTCTTACTCACTGTCAAGCAGCACGGAGTGGTTTATAGGGGATTTTCTCCATTCAGTTCATTGCAAATGAGAGAAAAAAACTTTGAATATACACGTGAAATATTGAATAAATACGTGTCATATTGAGATGTTGATGACTCATGATGTCATAAGGCTGGAGAAAATGACGGGAGGAATGGCATTGATTTGCACTTTACTCATAGACCAATACATTGTGGACTAGCTAAACGGAACAGCACCCGGAGAGAAACGGCTTTGAGCATTTGTCCATGCCAAGAGTGTTCCACAGCCTGTTGCATTCTGGGTAGACTGTCTACCGTATGCCGTAGCTTGTCTCAATTGTAACATCCAAAGACAACAACAATAATAGTTATGATTCAGATGTATTGCAAAGCTGTGAAATCTTCTGTGATTGCCTTGTGAAAACGCGCACACACACTGAGATATAAGATTGTATTCTAAGTAGATGTTGAAATATTAAATATATATTATATTTTTTAGAGGCGAAATGTGATGGGGAGGGTGTTAGTAGTGTATGACAGGTGATTGTGATGCTTTTTGTTGATTGCAATGCTGCTGCTCCTAGCAATACTGCCACGCGAAAAATCTGTGCCTTTCCTAATGTTTAATACTTAGAAAGAGGAGTCATGTAACTCAATATTTATACAGTTAATAAAATAATTTGATTTCAAGGCCGCGTGTCTGTGTCTTTTGTCAATGAACTGTGTACCAAAGCAATGACAGTTTGTTAAATAATGGTCGGGTGCCCATATTTATGCACATACCTATTTTTGTTTAAATGCACACATAACTGTTTCTGTTAACTTACACCTATCGAAATGGCTTCACAACTGAAATGTTTCTCATTCCCTACAGTTTTAAGTACGCTGAAATGAAGTTGCTGCTGCAAAAGCTCTCCCAATGGGTAACACTTTACTTGACATGTCCCTCCACAACACATTCATAACAGCTTTAATACACTTTGCATGGAGCATTCATGACTGTTTCATTGAACATTCATACCAAAACTTTCATGAACATGGGAGATGAAAGGACGGCAACTTGTCAAAATAAAAGTTAAATAAAGCAGCATTGCGGATTTTGTTCTGAACCCTCATTAATTACTGAGATGGGGTTAGATGATTTAGTTGCATTTGCACTTTGTCAAACTGTTACTAGCCTATACCTAAACTCATTTCTAAACCTAACCTGTCAGTGAGCGATGTGTGTCCACCAACATATAATAGAATATTTCGAACTGTGCCTAGACCAAAACTCATTCCTAAACCTAACCTGGCAGTGAGCAATGCGTGTCCACCAACCTGTAAACATTTTGAACTGTGCCTAGTCCAAGACAAAAGCCCATTTCTAAACCCTAACCTGTCAGTGAATAATGTGTGTCCAACAACCAAAAATATAGCCTTCCTTTGGCATGCCACGTCATCATTTAACCCCTATTGGATTTACTTCAGTGCCAGAGACAGAACATTTGAATGAAAAATATTTGCTTGACCATATTCTGTTCCTGGCGTAAGGAGTAAGTCATACAACCATATTGGTTGCTATCAGGAAAGGTTTGGAACAAAAACAGCAATGCTGCTTTGCAATTGTTGAACTTTTCTTTTGACAAGTTGCTGTCCTTTTGTCTACCATGTTTATGAAAGGTTTGGTATATGAATGTCTTCTGAAACAGTCGGGAATGCTTCATACAAAGTGTATAACTATGAATGTGGTATGCAGCGACACGTCAAGTAAAGTGTAACCCACCTGAGTCATGATTTTCCCCACATGGTGCTGAAACTATCTCAAACCACTTTAGATACAGAGCATGACCGAGGGAGGATTCATGGTATTATAAGGCTTCTGGCCCGCAGTATACAAAGACCAGAAGATAAGGTAAGACCAGAATACAAAAATGACAAAAGGGGTAATGACACAATATAATTTATTATATTTTACAAATCACATATTATATTTCCATGCTTACTTTACTGTTACTTTACTGGTCTTGCTATTATACTCTGATTGGAATCAAAGGCCCCTGTGACATTGCTGCATGGTAGATTCATAATCATCTTTTAAATGAAGTAGTTGCCTATTCACACTTCCCATATGACGCACATCTATTGCTAAATAAACAAGCTCTTGGAGGCCTAGTGGGCACAAGAACATAAGAACAGCATAGGCTTACACAAAGACACCAAATCATTCAACTACCCATTTTACCACCACAGGACCCAGTCCTCCAAGAAGGCTGACAGAATTGACAGAGCAGAGAATAAAGACTGAACTAAAAGAATATTCTCCTCTCAGTTCAGAGTCTATTATGGATGCTCTGTTGAATGTTGTCCCATTGCGCCACCTAGTGTCCGTTTGAAAGTATGTCAGCAACCTGTCAAGAGGATGGTGGTGGAAAGATGTGTCCACTTCTGTCCGACAGTCAGTCAGTGCAAACAGTTTATACAGGCTCGAAGACAATGTTGGAGGAATAAGCCTGGCTTTCCATACACATATTCCTTTCCCCTTCTCAGTTGGCCCCTGTCTTCGGTACTTGCGACCTGGTTAGTCTTGCTGCCTCCTCGTCAATTTCGTCCATGATCTTTTCTTGTCGCACGGAATAGAATGTGTAGCCATCTGACAGTAATGGGTTAAGATAAAAACGTCTCTAGTCTAAACAGAACGGCACAGACAAGATAACAAGACAAGACAGACAGATGCTCCTTCAAAAGTGACAGCTAGTGACACTCCACTTCCAATTGTACATCAACACCAAACTAGGTGACTCACAAGCAACGTAGAACTAGCCTACTAGTGAATGTACCTGTGTATTTAATCTAGACATAAAGTTAAAGCTATACATCTAACTCCAGCAGAATAAACTACAGCGCTGCTTTACTGCCAGTGAAGACTTACTACAGATAGCATAGCCTACTGCTGGCATTAGCTCTGGTTTATGTTGACACAATGTTCTTCTGCAGCATTATGCACACACATGCACAACTCTCCACACATCAGCCACTGGTAATGCAACTTCATATCCTATCTGTCTTACCATATCACTAGCAAATAAATCAAGAGGTCAAGGCCAGAGTTACATATCCTCACGTAACCTTGTGTAACACGAGCTAGCTCGGTGCAGAAGGATACAGATGCCCATGGTTATGGCACCAATTGCGAGGCCCGTGGCCACATTTCTGCCCTTTAGCCTCTGCGTCCTCTTCCTCCATTGTTCCATCTCCACTTGCTGGATGAATTTCAGCTGGTCCTTCGACAAACCCTCCTTTGTCGGGTCAATTCTCTTGGCATATTCGCTGTTCGGGTCTTTCTCTGCCATCTTTCACGTTGTGCAAGTGCAACTGAGGAAATGACGCGGAGGTTGGAGGTCAAAACACAAAACGTCACGCTGATATATAACACAAAGTTAACCATGTGGTTGCAATGAAAGAAGCTAATCCACATGATTTGAAGATCTCTTTGTTATCGCATGCGCAGTGTGACTCAGTGGTTCTAGTTAGAGCACGTGCGCCACCTGTCGCGTACCTAGGAAACTGACTCAATTTTAGATTTGATACAAGAAGTTCATAGATTTTTAAAACATTTTAAAACTATTATAAACATTTAGACAACTAAAGTAAACTCGGCAGTTAACCTGTAGACCAAGTAAGAATAATGACTGCTAGACCCGTTCAACCATCTTCATCCGAACAGCCAAACATCCATTTTCGTGAGGTAACATTTGATATTCTGTCAGACTTCCTATCCAATATCCACACACAAAACATACTAAACGTGAGAACCCTATCAGATAACTGCGGAGATTTCAAGACTCCTGGAGTGGTGGGTGAGTACATTTATTTCACTAGAATGGCTATCTGATATCTATCTAATAACAACTAACAGCTGTGTCTCTTGTGTGCAAACTGGATTTCACAAAGCCATTCTAACTAGGCCTATTACTCTGATGTTCCCCACCAGAATATGTCTTTATTCTCTGCAAGGAGTTCAAACTGGACCCTTTGGTTGGATATAGCGCTGTGGAAATACTGGAGAAGTAGGTGGCAGGCAGCCATGCCAGTTCATTATTTTATATGGTAACAACAATGTACAACAACAACAACAACAACAATAATAATAAAATAATAGAATAATAATAATAATAACAACAACAACAACAACAACAACAACAGCAACATCAACATAATAGCACCACCAACAACATCAATAATTATGACTTTCATTATTGTTGTTGTTATTGTATGATTATTATTACTATTATTTGCCTATTAGTATTCCTTGTTGCTGTCGTTACACTGTTATTATCCTTCATGCACCCTTATCTAATCTTAATCCTCTACTTCCAGGTTCATGATCAAGTATATTGAGGACCAGTTCACGTGTCCGTCTGCGTCGGGTGCGTGCGGTGGTGGAGACGGTAAGATGGAGGAGCTTGTCTTCCAGAGCATCAGGCCACAGTTCCCACTCTTCATCCTGTCCTGTGTACAGCTGGCCAGCAAGCTCTCATTGCACTATAAGGTGAGGGAAGGGAAGGGAAGGGAAGTGAAGTGAAGTGAAGTGAAGTGAATTGAAAGTCCACCTGGAAAACTCCAACTCCCATTGTCATTGTGACACAGCACTCCACACATGACCATATTAAGACACTGTGGTGCCCTCACTGCACTATAAGGTGAGGGAAGTGAAGCAGGGGCGGAGCAGAAGGGGGGGGGGGGGGCATAGGGGCCAGGAACCCCCGGCCTCACCACTTGGGGGCACCCCTGCCACTGCTTTCGATTGCCAAACATATTGTATTATAGGGGCCCCATTCTACGATATTTCGTGGGCCCAACACCTCTGACACATCTACCGCCCCCCCCCCCCCCCCCCCCCCCCCCAAACCGCCCCCCCGTCCCACTCCCAATACCAGTGCTCCGCCCCTGAAGTGAAGTGAAGGAAAGTGAAGTGAAGTGAAAACCCACCTGGGAAACTCCAACTCCCATTGTTATTGTGAACAGGGATGCTGACAGGGGGGTTACAAATGGG
This sequence comes from Engraulis encrasicolus, assembly GCF_034702125.1. Lineage (NCBI taxonomy): Eukaryota > Metazoa > Chordata > Actinopteri > Clupeiformes > Engraulidae > Engraulis > Engraulis encrasicolus. The sequence continues at coordinate 37,659,097 of NC_085873.1, read as the reverse complement.
TCACTTGTCTTGGGCCCAGGGGGGGAGAAGGGGCCCATAATTGAGTCTGCATTAGATTATGTATTGGGTAGGGGACACGCTCAGATGACTGTCCTGGGCCCTGCCAAAGCTGTCAGCGGCCCTGATTGTGACACAGCTCTCCACCGCACACAAGTTCACACACACAACGGAATTGTATTTATTCCCGGGTCTGTGCAAGGGTGGGGCCCCAAAGGACTCTTACAAATGTAATTACACACCACTAGTGGTATGCTATTGAATGGTTTCAACTTTGTAATATCATACCATGAGTCAGATGGAGAAATTCTAAGGCACTCGAGGTTACAATTTGTACCATTTTATTTGTCTACAATCGTAGTCAAATAGAAAACTAAAAAATTGTTTTACCTTGAGTGCCTCAGAATTTCTCTATCTCGACCAAGTTTGACATCCCCTACACTGATAAGCACCAAGGAAAAAAGGGGAAGACCCAGAAGCACTCCACTTTCCTGTTTGTGTATCATACTTTGAGTTGTAATTACATCTGTAAGAGAGTACTTCTACTGCTACTTAATACAACTCTGGGACCTGTCATTATCTCGTAGTCCCTTAGTGCACGCTGTACCTCCAGAGGCACTCTGTAATAGTCATTGAAAAGTCAAGTACCTTAGTTCTACAATACCAGTTTAGTTTAGTTTATTTGATAGGGACAGATACATAACATGTACAGTAGGTTGCATAACAACCAACCAGCAAGCATCATACTATGAGATAACACAGGGGCCATTAATAATGCACTACGACTTGGTCATTGCCATTCTGGTAACAGCAAATGTATAACGCCGTGGGTTAACAGGTTAATAGTGATTTTCAACCTATGGGCCGGGACCCACTGGTGGGCCCTGAAGGTATTCCAAGTGGGCCTTGAAATCATTTTTTACAAATTATAATCATATTTTGGTGTGTGTTGCTATTGATTTATTTGAGTTTTATTCTTTATTGGGTCAGAAGTGGGCCCTGAACATTTGTTACAATTTCGAGTGGGCCCCACGTTGCAAAAGGTTGGGAACCCCTGGGTTAATAGATTGTGGACAACAACATGGCTCAAGTGGAGGGGAATGTATTGTGCTAAGCGTAACCTACCTTTTGGCAGTATATAGACAAATGACAAAAATATTTCATTTTATGTTTCAACTCAATATTGTGAAATTTGATATTAACAGCAATATTGATATCACAATACAAAAGTGATATATTGCACAGCACAGCCCTACTGGGACCTGACAGAAATTATCTCAAACTTTTAACAGATTGTGGACAACAACATGGCGATGCGGTTCGTGCAGTCCACCGGCTACACGGTCACCAAGGAGAAGCTGCTGCAGTCGGAGCTGACGGTGCTCAAGTTGCTCAACTTCAGCCTGAGTCCCACCAACCCGCTGACCTACGTGGAGACACTGCTGGGGGTCCTGCGTGAGTAGTCTATCTCTCTTCCTTCACATTTGAGATTTTCTTTTACTCCAGACATGTAAAAGTTTTATCGGTAACGCTTTACTTTACGGTACAGTTACCATATGTAATTACTGTGTATTTTCTGCGTGACAACAGGGTAACAGAGAGAAGTTACATAGTATCTAAAGGGTAAAAAGGGGGTAATTACAAAGTAAATACCATTAATGGGGTAACAACAGGGTAACAGAGAGAAGTTTGATGATTAGATGGTTAGAAAATACCCAGTAGTTTCATAGTAATTCTTGAGATATGTGTATAACATGGTATTTACTTTGTAATTATCCCCTTTTACCTGCTAGATACCATGTAACGTCTTTCTGTTACCCTGTTGTTACACAGAAAGTACACAGTAATTACTGTACCGTAAAGTAAAGCGTTACAGTTTTATCTTTTACCTGACATGTTTCGTTGGTACCCATCTTCATCAGAGGGTCACTGGGATGTTGATATGTGACGTGCTTTAAAATCAGCTGATGTTGTTGTGGAGGCGTGACCTCCCTGTCAATAATGACAGGTTGGTCACACTTCCTTCTGTTAGTACCACAACAACATCAGCTGATTTTAACGCACGTCACACATCAACATCCCAGTGACCCTCTGATGAAGACGGAAGTTATACTAGGGTTGCCAACCGTCCCTTGAAATACGGAATCGTCCCGTATTTAGAGATAAAAGTTACATCTAAGAAATGCTACATTTTCTGGGCAACCCTAGTTATACCGTCGAAACATGTCAGGTAAAAGATACAACTTTGTCTGAAGTAAAAGAAAAACTCAAGTTCTTGGTCTCATCAGACCACACGACATGGTTCCTGTGATCCATATCCTTAGTCTGTTCATCTCTCTTGAGACCAAGATAAACAAATTTGCTTTAGATGGCGTCAAGCATGTGTGGTGGTAAACCAGTTTTACACAAAAAGTGCATAATCTGGCTACTCAAGCATGGGTGTGGGACTGACATGGTTTGGCGATGTGTGGATGCCGTCAACATTGGAAATCTGAATTACACCTAAAGAGGCATGCATGTCAACATGCACTGTGACTACAGAAGCAGATCATGATGCTCTCCATGGGATTTCATTCAAAACTCACACACCCATCTATGTTAGCCAGGTGCAGACTCAAAATGTACAATTTCAATGTACTGAAAGGTTGAAACACACACCGATGACCTCCCTTTTAATCCCTTTTCATTTCGAAATGAAAAAAAATAATGTAGTTGCTGCCAAAGGTGGTTCTACAAAGTATTAAGCAAAGGCTGTGAATACTTTTGTAAATATGATTTCTTTTTTTTTTTTTTTTATACATTTTCAAAACTGTCAAGACAACTTTTTTCCACATGGGCATAATGGAATAATGTGTGTAGCATTTTGACAACAGAGAGAAGTATCATTTGTAGCATTTGGAATAAGGCTGTAAGATAATAAAATGTGAAACAAGTGAAGCGCTGAATACTTTCCGGATTGACTGTATATAATGCCAATACCCATTTGCCAACTGTAATGACAAAATAAATGAAAGAATTGAAATGTAATAAAAATAAATACATATATATATATATATATGAAATATATAATGCGAAATATATAATGCCAATACCCACCCCTAATTACTCCTACTCCTGCAGACCACAATGAGCCGTGGGTGGCGCTGGAGCGGATGCATGAGCTGTGCCTAGCAGTGCTGCAGTTCACCAGCCTGAAGAGGACCTCCATATACCAGGCCCTCATACGCATAGTCAGCAAGGGAACAGGCCTCTCACAACAGCACAAGTAAGAAAGACGTGTGTGTGTGTGTGTGTGTGTGTGTATGTGTGTGTGTGTGTGTGTGTGTGCGCGAGTGAGAGAGAGGGAGCCCATATACTGTACCAGGCCCTCATCAGGATAGTCAGCAGAGCCTCTGGTAAGGGGAGAGAGAGAGAGAGAGAGAGAGAGAGAGAGAGAGAGAGAGAGAGAGAGAGAGAGAGAGAGAGAGAGAGAGAGAGAGAGAGAGAGTCCATATGGCTCTCATCAGGATAGACAGCAGGTGTGTGTGTGTGTGTGTGCGCAAGTGTGTGTATGTCTGAGGAAATTAGTGGAGAGAAAAGGTAAAATCATAGAGACTATATATATTATACTCTTAGAATCTCTGGTAAAATGTCTAACATAGTATGTATCTTATACACATTTGCCAACATACTTTTGGGAATGCTACTGCATATTTACAAAAATGCACTATACAAAACAGGTGCATTGTTATTAGTAATAGTAGTAGTAGTAGTACTGTAACATACAAATTATTATTATTACCGGTACTATTATTGTAACATACAAATGCAACAGTGAATGTGTATGTGCATGTTGTTGACAGAGAGAGGTTTGCTGCAATTGCAGAGGACTGCATGCTGCTGAGTGTGGGAGTGATTGCTGTGGCAGCCTACATTGTTGACATCAATACCTGGGAACAGGTGAGCACTGCTCTGTACTGCACTTTGTGAGTGTGTTGTTTGTGGCTAAAACAAATTACATGAAAAATAACTAATAATAAATGCTGTGTGGATGCTTGTATTTGTGCAGGTGGCCCAGGAGCTAAGCCTAATCACGGGTGTGTCCATGCAGAGCGTGATGGAGTTTGCCTATGTCATACTGATGCACGTCACCAATAACACTGATGTGCTCCAGTGAAGTCCGGCTTCATTACAACTGCAAGACTTGTATGTTCCATGTTCTAGAATCGGAATATGAAACTCAAGTGGAATGTTCTAAAATAGAACTGCAGTATGGAACACAAGGTGTAGAATGTTCTGTAGCATTGTCTCATACAGTAGTTCTAGAGGGGGACTTGGGACATGGTGTTCTGCCCCACGTTGAACAGAGAGGACACTTCCTCTCTGCACTTACAGTAAGTTGCTGGCAGGATGTTCTTGTTTGGTGAGCAGCTCCGTGTGTTTTTTTTCCTTTTCCTGCCAGAGTAATTAGCTAGTAGGAACAAGTCAATTTGTAATTCATCATTTGCAATTCAATGTTGTGCAATTTGCTGTAGAAAAATTTGTCACAGAAAAACTGTTGAGGTCGGATGATATTTTGTTTAATCTAATAAGATGATGAGCACCAAAATAAAGAGACCCATTCATCATTTCATTGAAGAGTGCATTGTTTTATTTTTCTTAATAAATAGCTTTCAAACAATATATTACTCTAGTTTATTAAATATATGTTAAATAGTAAGGCAATAAACACAAAATAGACTGATATTTAAAACTGCCAAACGCTGCATTGAGAAGTAATATAAATACATTCACATATACACACACATACATTATAAATAACATAAATAAAAATTCATGAAATACGTTGTTTAAGTACATGTGGTTTTTCCATGTGCAAATATTAACAATCAGGGCTTTAAATGAACATTTGTCATCACCAGTCAAAACAGCTAGAAGATACTGATTGTACCAGCCAAACGTATACTCACTAATGGTAGTGTTGCACCGATACCATTTTTTGGCCCCGATACGATACCGATACCAATACCACCCTTTTTGAAATGTATGTATATGAAGGGCTGTAGTACATACTACTTGTGTAAAATCATTGCATGGCTTTGTCAGGCTTCTGCCTACCTTTGTGAAACAGGGAAAAGACTAATACAAAGTGAATCCAGCAAAACTTTTTATACTTTTCCAATACCTCAATGAAATAACTAATTTCAAGGCTGTTTAAGTGTCATACAAGCACCTGTAAATCGTATTGGTGCCCTATTTGTTGGTACTCGCCGATACCGATACCAACATTTTAGTGCCACTGATCCACCGATACTGGTATCGGTATCGGTGCAACACTAATTAATGGGTCAAAGTGGCTGGTAAGTCTGTCTTTTCTACCAGCCAAACTGAAATTTTACCAGTATTTGGGTGGTTGACTGGTGTTAATTTAGAGCCCTGTTAACAATAAAACAGACGTGCAAACAAACAGGAAAAACATATCAAATTCATTTTAATAAATTGATTTTGAAGACCTCAGAGGGGAGACTACTGAGAGTCCGAGTCTGATGCCCCTCCTCTTAGGGGTGTGGTCATTTCATAGGTCCGCCCCCCAGCTCCATCACTTCCTGTTTCCATCCTCTCTCTCAGGTTCTGCCAGTCAGACAAGAATCACAATTGTTTTTATGGGTCAAACACATCAACAAACACACCAGTTGTAATAGAAGCAGGGCTCTAAATTAACACCAGCCAACCGGCCAAATGCTGGTGAAATTTCAGTTTGGCTGGTAGAAAAGACAGACTTACTTGCCACATTGACCCATTAGTGAGTGTGTGTTTGGCAAGTAAGATTAACATCTACTAGCCATTTGGCTGCTGATGAAAAAAAAGTGAATTTAGAGCCTTGACTATAAGTGGTGATAATTCACACTTGTGTGTGTGTGTGTGTGTGTGTGTGTGTGTGTGTGTGTGTGTGTGCGTGTGTGTGTGTGTGATCTGACCTGTGAGAGGTAAGCAGCATGACTCTGGATAGTTGCCATGAGGCCTGAGAATCGCTCCTGCAGCGGCAGCATCACAAAGTGGTTGGAATGGTACTTGCAATAGTGTGTGTGTGTGTCTGTGTGTGCGCACAAGATGTCTACCATACGTTGTGGCTCAGTGTGTGTGTGTGTGTGTGTGTGCAAGATGGTTACATTGTGGCTCAGTGTGTGTGTGTGTGTTACTGACTGACCTACAGACTGACTTGACCTGTGTGTGTGTGTGTGTGTTCGTGTGTGTGTGTGTTCGTGTGTGTGTGTGTTACTGACTGACCTACTGACTGACCTGAGACAGCAGCAATGTGGCTGTGTGTGTGTGTGAGTGTGTGTGTGTGCTAAATGCCTACGTTGTAGCTTTGTGTGTGTGCCTGCGTGTGCGTGCAAGATGGTTACGTTTTAGCTCAGTGTGTGTGTGCATGTGTGTGTGTGTGATCTGACCTGTGAGACCACTGCGTTGTGGTTTTGTATGGCTGTGCGTGTGTGTGTGTGTGTGTGCGTGTGTGTGTGTGTGTGTGTGTGTGTGTGTGTGTGTGTGTTCTGACCTGTGAGACCACTGCGTTGTGGTTCTGTATGGCGGCCATGAGTCCTGTGAAGCGACTCTGCAGCAGCATCATCAGATGCAGATCAGGACCAGCGGACGCCTGGAGAGAGAGAGAGGGGGAGAGAGAGAGACAGAGAGAGAGAGAGAGAGGGAGATACAGAGGGAGGTGGAGAGAGAGAGAGATACAGAGAGAGGGAGAGACATACAGAGGGAGAGCGAGACAGAGAGAGAAAGATACAGAGAGAGGGAGAGACAGATACAGAGACAGAGAGAGACAGAGGGAGACACACACACAGTTTAGTATTTTTATTTGGATCGTCACTAGAGAAGGATTACAGATCCAAACATTATTAGAAAAAGCCTGTAGATTGGCAAGTATGATGAAATCAGAATCATTAGTCCATTAGTCTCTATGGATAGATGTGACATCTCCGTCTCCAGACGGACATGCTCCCAATTATGGCAGAAATTGAGCAGTATTTCGCCAGTGTCTTTGACTATTTTTTTGTACCAGGGTTTTTTCTGAACGGGGAAATAAGGGCGCCACGCCCTCATACTCCGTGGATGCGCCCTCGTGTTTTTTTGTTGTTGTTTTTATTAGTAGAACCTACATTAAAACGGAATTTGGTTATAAACGCGGAATTGCACGGAATTTGCTCATTTCTTATGGTAAAATAAAAAATCCATTATTTTCGTCATCATTTATCAGTCTAAAAGACATTTCAAACACAAAATATGGCCACGATATCATATCTGGCCCACGCGAGGTGATGCGCAAAAGTTCTATCCATGATCCATGTCAGCGCATGTTGACAGTGAACGCATCTCTCTCCCAAGCGGCGTTTCCGATTGTCTCCCGCGTCCTAACACTGGCCGTCAGAGCATTGAAGAAATCTTAATACTCAACAGCACTCAAATTTTGCCTAGTAGAACTGGTGAGGAGGTCAGGCATAAACGCGTTGTCCTGACCGTCTGTTACCAAGACAATGCGATGCGACACAGAAAAGACGGGCGGCTCTCCACGGCACTTTAATAAACAATGGAATCATCCGACACGAGGCACGAGTTTGGAGTTTGTTACAACAGACGTGACCGCTGTAAAATAAAAACTGTTCAGGCAATGCTTTGATCATGTCTTGTTGACTTTGTTGGCCACGGAGCATAGTGACTAAAAGTTAGCAGCAACTTTGAAAAAGGGTCAAGTCATCATCAGAAGAAAACGGCCGTCTTGTAAAACATGTCTTTGTGTGAAACGGTAGACGGTAGGGACTTTGCGAGGCTATTTATTTAATGCCTACATATAACGTGACCAAAAATGTCTCTAATGTAGCTGCACGTTGCAATATAGCCAAACTTATTCGAGAAAACCTGATGCAGCCCGAGTCCAACTTCAATGCACCAGAAGTGAATTCGCCTTCTAGTTGGGTGCGTCACGTGTATTTAATAGAATATATGCGCATGTACATTTCAGCTACCTTATTACCTGGAATATTTTGAGGGCTGATATTACAAAAAGCTAGTAGGTAATTTTACTTTTCTTTTCTCTACCTACCATTCTGTCCACCCACCAGTTTGAACTAAATAACTAAGAAATTTTGTTGGGGGGGTGAAAGGGGAAAATAAGTTCAAAAATGTAAAAAATCCGATTTGGCAAAAAATAAATCAGAAAAAATGGAATTTGAGACAAAATAAAACGGAATTTGAGAAAAATTAAAACGGATTTCATAGGCCCCTAAACATTGTACTTTTAGGATGTCCTCAAAAGTAAAAAATGTCCCTCTCAGATAGTCTCAAAAAGCCCCATTTTACCTTCGTTTTTTAAAAAATCGCGCACCGGACAAGGGGGGGAGGACCCCCCCTTAACACCCCCCCCCCTTGCTCCCTCATACTAAAAAATCCTGGAAAAAGCCCTGTAATCCACACAGTTACACACACACACACACACACACACACACACACACACACACACTCTTACACTTGAGTTCCCCACCTGTGCTTCAGCTTGCCGTTGAAGGCTCTCCTCCAGATCAAAGCCGTCCAGGTCCAGAGTCAGAGTCCCTTTACACAGCTCACAGGTAGTCACCGAACTCCTCCCGGCACCTACACACACACACACACACACACAGAGACAGACAGACACACACACACACACACACACAGAGACAGACAGACACACACACACACACAGACACACACAATAAATCACCAACCTTGCTTATCTAATACACAAATTGACTCAACAAGTAACTGCAATGAAAATATTTAAGTCGAGTAGTACCTCGCTATACCTGAGCGAGCCTGATGACGCACTGAGGCGAAACGCGTTGTTCGCTCTAATAAAACGAGCATAAAGTCAAGAAAGTGTGCGGTAGACTTCTTTCTTTTGAAGTATTGAATATTCCTGCATCTACCAGCACCTAGGAGCTGTGCATGGAACTTTGAACTGTTGAGTAGTGATAAGTTTAAGTATTGGTACCGTTTTACTGTGGTTTACTAGCCTGGTAAACAAGCGCCACCCGCTGGACGCCAATTTTTTTGGGCTGCGAGTGGTCTGGCCTCGCATCGTTTTAGTGCTCTGCCAGGCTTGCCAAGAATCTGGCAAACCAATCACAACGCAGAGATTTGTTTTGAATCAAAGCAGGTGGGGTTTTAAGGGAGTGGCGACGAGCTCGCAATGTTGGGAAAGCACATCAACGAGAAAGATAGCACTGAGATTGGCCTATAGGCCCAGGCACGGTTTGAAAGACAAGTTCTCATCAACAATCTTCGGATGTACTATTCATCTGGGCCAGACTAAATTACACATCCAATCTCACACTAGACTGGTTTATCAGGCTAGTGGTTTCCTCACTGTTTTACTGGTTTACTCTGTATGGCTGACCTGACTCGATCTTGGTCTGGATCCACTTCTTGAGGCAGTCGTGGTGGATGTAGTGCAGACTGCCAGAGCACTGGCACGGCGAGAGCAGTGGGTTGGTGGGGGTGCCCGCGCCAGACTGGCATATACGACACTGGTCGCCCTCCTCTTCCTCATCCGTCTCATCCATCAGACTAGAGATGGAGGGATAGACCGAGAGAGATGGGGGAAGAGAGAGAGAGGGGTGAGAGAGAGAGAGAGAGAGAGAGAGGAGTGAGAGAGAGAGAGAGATGGGGTTAGTGGGGGTGCCTGCCCGCGTCAGACTGGCATATACGAGAACCCTTCACTTCATTATCAATTCATCTCATTCATTAGACTAGAGAGAGGGCAAGAGATGGGGTGATAGAGAGAGAGAGAGAGAGAGAGAGAGAGAGAGAGAGAGAGAGAGAGAGAGAGAGAGCAGCGGGTTGGTGGGGTTGCCCGTGCCAGACTGGCATATACGACACTGGTCGCCCTCCTCTTCCTCATCCGTCTCATCCATCAGACTAGAGATGGAGGGATAGAGAGAGAGAGAGAGAGGGAGAGAGCGGGGAGGAGATTGGGGGTTGATTGGGGTGGTAAATATTGACCATTTCAGTAATATTAATCATTATCTGCCAACATTTTCACATGGGTGCATCCCTATTAGTCACAATCAACAGTGTTGATTTTTTTTAATGAATTGCCAGATGATTTCCCCCAGTTTGTGATTAGAACGTAGATATACAGTACAGTAGAGATAATATCCTGCAGGAGACCAGGCTTGTACGGAATTCCGAATCGACCGAATTTGAATTCAAAGTAATGCCATAATACGAACACTAGGTGGTGTCATTACCTTGGATTTCTTTGAATTTAAGCTACACCACCCATTGAGAGTACATAGAACACCACCACCCAGTGTTCATATTATGGCATTACTTTGAATTCAAATTCATTCCATTCGGAATTTCGTACGAGCCTACAGGAGACACAACACCAGGTATCTCAGCTAGTGTTGTTGAAACTATCGAGCCAGTTCCAGTCGTACAGGAGCTTCTGCACCTGCGTGGCTTTTCTATATCGCATTAGACCTTTCCCACTTCCCGCTTCTACAACGATTCAACTTCCCCCGAGACCATAAAATTCAGAGTGAATGATTAACTTAAGTGCGGCAAAACAGCTTTAGAGTGATATAACAGTTTTTCCATCATTGTGTCGCACTAACTTCTTGATGCACGACGTCACATTAAAGCGAATCAACTTGTTGATGGAAAAAGCGAATCATCTTGTTAGGCTAGATAAGAGGGGGACTGGAAATTGACCACTTCCTCAGAGATAAAACCAGAGGATCAATTTACAACACAATCACATCAACATCTGAAAAAAAGAAAAAAGAGATAGAGAGAGAAACAAAGCGAACTGTTTATCTTATTGTTCAAAACAGATATTGTATATTTTTATTATTGTATGGGTAACTCAGCTGCAATGAGTCAACTACCAAGTTACCATTATGGACATAAAGAATAAAGGATATATAAAATATAAAGGATAACTTCTGCTAATTTCGACATGCAGTTGTAATGCTCACACTACCCTTGGATTTTTTTTTCTTCTTAAGCCTTTTCCGAAATCCTGGTCATTGTAATGGGGCAGAGTTTGTTTACATTTTAAAAAAAACATCTTGGTTTATTCCCAATTAAATCTAAAAGGTTATGCAACATCAGCAGACACCCAGCAAACAGCGATACCTTTTGGGATTATATTTTGAATAGGCTTATGTTAAGGTTTTTAATGTAAACAAAGTCTGCCTCCATTAGAATAGCTCAAATCTCGGAAAGGGCTGAGCCAAAAAATGCAGCATCACTGGGTACTGAGAAGAATTTATGTTGTGTGTACTACAATGCAGTGGGTGAAGCCCAAGACAAATTTCCCCCTGGAGACAATAAAGTACACTCTGACTCTGACTTTGACTGATGTAAAGGGTAGCGTGAGCAATACAACAGCATATTGAAATTGGCAGATGTTCTCCTTTAAATTGATGTTGGACCTTGAGAGAGAGAGAGAGAGAGAGAGAGAGAGAGAGAGAAGGGAAACAACAGTGTTTGACCAGCGTGTGTGTGTAAAAGCTGGAGCTTCCTTCTTTGGGCATGGTGCCTGAGTGTTTACTATGCAGCTCTTAAACACAACTTGGAGTTGCTGCTTATGCTTCTCATCACAGTGCTACTGGCACCGTTGGCTCTCTCTCTCTCTCACGCACACACACACAGACCCTGTCTTCCTCCCTCTCTTACACACACTTTCTCACAGACACATGCACGTGCATGCACACACACACACACAGAACCTGTCTGCCTCCCTCTGTTACACACACTTTCACACACACGCACACAAACACTTTCACACACACACGCGCGCACGCACACACACACTCACACATTGGTCTTTTTCACATACTCTCTCTCTCCCATGCACGTGCCGTGCGCGCGCACACACACACAGAACCTGTCTACCTCCCTCTGTTACACACACTTTCACACACACATGCACGCGCACACACACTCACACATTGGCCTTTTTTCACATAGTCTCTCTCTCTCTCTCTCTCTCTCTCTGTCTCTGTCTCTCTCCCTCTCTCTCTCTCTCTTACACACACACACACACACACAGACACAACACACACACGCACGCGAGTGCACACATACACACAAATTGACCTTTTCTCACATACGGTACTCTCTCTCTCTCTCTCACTCACACACACACACACACACACACACATGCACAGTATAAGTGTATACTAAGTATAGCAGTCAGAGCAGGAAGTAACGGCATCTGTCCTGGAGATGTAGTGGCTAAGGTAAGGTAAAGGCCCCTGTCCCCTGTTTCTCTGTCCCTCCTGCCCTCAGCCTCAGCATCTCTGCATGACTGCCCTTCTGACTCTGACACGGTTTGTCACTTCCTTTCTGATCAGACTGGTGGTATGTGCGGTCTGACCCAGGAATCAGGATGGTTGAGAAATATTAAGACTTAAACCCGTTAAAACACGGCGTTATAAATTTGTTGTTACCAGAATGGCAATGACCGAGTCGTGGTGCATTACTAAAGGCCCTCTGTTATGTTGTAGTATAGTAACTATGGTAATTAACCTTTCAATGACTGTTACAGCATGCCACTGGTGGAACAGTGTGCATTATGGGGCTAAAACACACACACGGTCACACACGTGTCTCTGTATTTATTATCTTTGAATGTGATGTTAATTGTAGATGTCAGGGTGGTGCAACCAAAGCCAATGTCACTCACACTACTCCTGTGTGAAGTTTGTACATTCAGGGTGCGATTTATTGGATAACCAGAAGGGGGGATAGGTTTCAGATTTTAAGCATTATCAATGGAGTTACATAAAGCTGTGATGAAAATCATGTAGAGAAAGTGGAGATATCAAAACCAGAAGGGGGGACAATCCCCCCCATCCCCCCCTACAAATCGCACCCTGCGTACATTCATTTATTTGTTCTATCCATTTACATGTTAATGTATTTTTGATATAATCCAGAAAAAATAGGAAACGTAATCCATAATAAGACAGTGACATTGTGATTGCACCACCTGACTTCTGCTAAAAACAGAAGGGTCAATGATGAAACTGCTACTATGTAGTAGTTGGGTCTGTGGCGCTTCAGCAGTAACACCCGTCAGGGCGGCGCAACAACAGCCAGTGCCACTATTTTATGGATTTTTGGTTTGTTTGTTAGTTTTTAGTGGACTATGTAGGAACCATATGCATTGCAGCATATCAACCACCAATTACAGTACTAATTAACTAATGGGCGTTAGATACTGTTGCGCCACCTGACGTCTGAGCCCCAAAAGAACATGTTTGACCCAGTTATATCGGTTCCTCGCGACCCTGCCGTGGCCTAATGGTAGGGCACTGGGTTACTACGCCGGCGACTCAGGTTCGATTCCGGCTTGGGTCATTTGCCGATCCTTCCCTGCCTCTCCTCCATAGTCCTATCAAAAATAAGGGCAAAAAAATAATATTGGAAATATTAGTTCCTCACCTCTGTGTGATCCTCTGAAGTGTTTCCGGGTCGGCTTGTGGTCTGGCCTCCTCCTCAGCTCCCAGCGTGTTCTCTCCCCCGCTCCTGGCAATCCTACTCCCGGCATTCCGTGCTCCGGCATTCCCAACCCTCGCGCCGTCCCCACTCTCCGTGTTCCCGATCCCGGTACCCTCCCTCTCTGCTGCGCTGGCAATGTTCCTATGCATCCCGATCGCACCAGCTCCCTGCCCCTCCCCCAGCTGTCTGATGATGTTCCCAATCCCAATCCCATTCCCAATGCCGTTCTCGTTGCGGTCCTGGATCTCCTGTATCTCCTGCCTCATCTGCCGCATGGCGATCAGCGCCAGCCCCAGGTGGTCCATGACGGCCAGGGCGTGGAGGCGCGACAGGGGGCTCGGTCGGGAGGAGGAGGAGGATGGGGAGGAAGAGGAGGAGGATGAAGAGGAGGAAGAGGAGGAGGAGGAGGAGGAGGAGGATAGGGTTGGGTTGTTATGTGAAGCCTCTGCATTGCCATCGTTCTCTCCGTCTCTGTCTCTGACTCTGTCTTGGTCTTGGAGGTAGGAGGAAAAGGAGGCTGCCCCTCGGTTCAGTCGACCCAGCCAACGTGCCTCTGCCCTGGGCACGGACTCCAGCGCCGGTGGCCCCCCCACCTCCTCCACCGCGCTGTTGCTGGGGGCCAGGAGGGAGCGCAAGAGTTCGAGTCTGGTGTGACTACTGCCCATGGCAGCGTACGGTGACGCGTTGTTGTCCGAGGATGACGATGACAACATTCTGGACATCGTCATGGCAGTGACCTCAGGGCCGGGGTCCAGGCCTGACGTCGTCGGCGTCACGACTCCATTCGAGCGCCTCAGCAGTATCGATGCTCCCGCTCCCGCAGGGCTGGGCGATATGGGAAAAAACAAATCATGATATGGATCACTTTATATCACAATTACGATATATATCACTATATACCACATTTATATATGTTTCAAGTCATTCTTTTAATTTTCTCTTTTCTCATTTGCATTTCTTTAAAATGAATCTTTTTATTCTTCCTTTTACAGTTGTATGAACTTAGAGTGTGCATAGTGACAACTCAAAATTTTATTAAATTATATTAAATTGCATATTAGCTGCAATAACAATATACATGGTTTCTCAGTGTTTATCAACACAATGTTATGAGGAGGGGCAAGACACTGGCAGCCACAGACATCATATATGAAGACTAGATACGTCATCGCGTATTTCAAGCACGTCCGCACAGGTCGGCCATATTAGCGCAGCCTAAACTCTCCACAGACCCCCGTTACACCTGAAGTAAACTGAAGAAGATACTTAAAAATGTATACAGTTGCTTCGCTGAAATATTGACACGTGTATATAAATGGTAGGGCTCCTTAAAACTTAAGTGTAGGCTGGGGTAAAACGCCCAAGAGATGCATCCCACTTAGCCTATTGTCCAAACATTTAGATAGACCTACAGCAAATACACATTTTAACCATTGCTGTGCATTACGTTGACGGCATGGATATATTCATTGCACCAAATTAAAGACGACAGAGGTGACGTACTGGAAGAGAGATGTACAGCGCAACAAGTTCATTCTATCTGGATGGCTTTAGCGTCACGACTCATTTTGAACACAAGGTGGAGCTGTCGAAACCAAAGCATAGACTACAAGTGAACCTTTATTTGTTATTTTACTGAAAATATAACGTTGTGCACGATTACGTTGTGCATTTGTTTATGGGATCTATTTAATTACATGAATAAGCCTACTGAACTATATTATACATGATTTTAGACCTATGCACATAATAATATAATGTAATATAATATAATAATATTGTGAATATTCATCACTATGCAGTATCAACATATACTTTCGTTTGGAATTTTTTATACTGTATAAAAAAACAACCCTTTCTAAAATCAATATGAATTTGAGGGAATTATGGCCATCTGAAGAGTATACAACACCCAAAACTCACTGCAACTGGTTGAGCCAGAAGGCTGCTTTAACATGGCCGCCATGCGCGGACGTTCGACTTGCATGACGGGAACGCGGACGACGCATCTAGTCTTCCTATATGATGTCTGTGTTGGCAGCCATGTGAGCTAATTTTTTGACAGACAGCGGTTTCCAACAATCAGAGGTTGAGTTGTGCGCAGCTAGGTTCGCACAGTCAGATTATAAACAAAATTTAGAACCCATGTATTTTGGTCGTCACATTGCCCAGCCCTACCCTCCCGCCTCAGTAGAGGGCGCTGTCTCGTACTCGGAGTCGCCTTCAGAGTCCTCCTCCTC
Organism: Engraulis encrasicolus; assembly: GCF_034702125.1. Taxonomy (NCBI): domain Eukaryota; kingdom Metazoa; phylum Chordata; class Actinopteri; order Clupeiformes; family Engraulidae; genus Engraulis; species Engraulis encrasicolus. The sequence goes on along the minus strand of NC_085873.1, from coordinate 37,643,327 downwards.
CTCTGGCAAGCTTCGCCAACGGACAGACGTCGCCGCCACCGCCGTGGAGGGTGCTGCTGCTGATGCTGCCGATGGGGTCGCCATTGACAACGGAAGAAGTGAAGGTCGAGTCAGACTCCATCGCGCTACCCTATCATCATCATTGTTGTCATCGTCATCCCCGTCCTCCTTGTTGTCATTGTCACCTGATGTAGTAGATATGTATGTCATGTTTACTAACACTCTGTGTAATGTAAAGATATTTGTTAATGGTTGATTAGAAGGACCACAGACATAATACAATTTAGCCTATGCTATGTTTGCCACCACGCCGTGTGGCTGATAGTTGTAATTGTCAATGATTAATTGAAAAACACTCCAGGAAGAATAGCTAATGCTAAAAGCAAAAGCTAATGGGGGTCTAATAAAAAAACAAACAAACAAACCTGGTCTCAGGTCGCTGGTTCTCCACGAGCTCAGCTCCTCTTCTGAGTCACTGGAGGAGTCGGAGGAGGAGGTGATGGTGGTCGCATCCAGGCCTGGGGAGGAGGGGAGGTTGCTGATGAACGAGCCCAGGGACGAGGAGCCTCCAGCGGGCGAGCTCATGAGCCTGCGGGCCAGCTTGAATGGGAAGTTCCTGGAGGGGAGGCAAGAAACGGTTCATTCATTGTGGCCTATTTCATTTGTATTAGGGATGGGCGATATGATGATTTTAAAGGGACACTGTGCAGGAAATGGTCAAAAAGGGTACTGCAACTATGCTGTTCATTGAAACTGGGCTGCCTATTGCCAAATTTGATTTTTTTACATGAAAGTTTACGAAGTAATAAACTAATATTTTCTAGTATGGTCCAAGTACAGTCATTTCAGTAGCTAAAAATGGCTATTTTTGGAAATTCAAAATGGCGGACCATGGAGAAGATCCCCCTTTTCATGTATGAAAAGTGCAATTTTTCCAGTCATAATGAATACTTAGAATTTGATGGTGGTGGTAAGTATTCATGAAAAAGGTAACATTAGTGAACGGGCTGCATGGATTCTGGAACTAAACAACTAAAAATCTCACACAGTGTCCCTTTAAATTGTGAATCGTGAAATCCGAGTACAAGATCGTGTGCCAAAGTGGAGAAATCGTATAGATCATCTTGCAGTGAGAATGTTTACTATCAGTATCGAAGTGATGTGTTCTTGCTTAGTGTTGTTGTCTTCACTTTTGTATTCCAATTGTGCACTTTATGAGAGTGTCCTCGGTGTGTTTACATTTAGTTAATTGCTTATTACAAATTGCAAGTATATAAATGCATTTTTTTGTTTTTTTTTGTTTTTTGTTGTTGCTTTTATGTTTTTGATGTAAGATTTTGATATGTAAAAAAAACATTTTTGCCATATCGCCCACCCTTAATTTGTACAACAACGAGGCAGCTCAATGTGTTTCAGATAGAGTGTGTGTTTGTTTTTTTTGGTAGTTTATTTCCGGAATGTATGTTATGCTGTATGTTGTATGATATGTTATGTATGTCTGTCATGAACATTGGTAGTAACACCATCAATTTCTCAGTTTCTATTATGGCTTGTTGTGTTTCCCACATAATATTTTGCCAGTCAAGTTGAGTGGGGCAGATTCATACAAATAGCTATTTATTATGGGATTATGGGATTATGGGATTGTTATTTATATTATTTTATACTAATTACATTATATTGATCTCAATGTTATTTTCTTACTCAAACCTAGCCTAGAAATCTAGACGCCCCTAGTGGCCGCAAAATTTTGCTGTAGGGGTTTTTGGCGCGGCCAGGCTAACTCAAACCTTCAGTAGATAGATAGATAGATAGATAGATAGATAGATAGATAGATAGATAGATAGATAGATAGATAGATAGATAGATAGATACAGTAGATAGATAGAAAGAAAGAAGATGAGCATATCAAACCTGTTGGGTATGAAGTAGGTAGAACTACTGCTGCTGCTGCTGCTGCTACTGCTACTACTACTGCTGCTGCTGGGTGTTAGAGACAAGTGGAACTCCCTGGAAGCCTGTGGGAACTCTGTCGGTGCCTTAGCTCCCCGAGCCCTGGAGGTTGAGCTGGGGGATATGACAATATATATCATTATCGTGATAGGAAAGTGTCTTATCGTTCCCTTTCTCCTCTATCTTTTATATCTTGATAAAGTCATTTTAGCAATTTTAATACAATTTAATTACATTTCATGTTGTCTATCATACACGCTCTAAGTTCATATAACTGTAAAAATAAAAATAAAAAAGACTAATTAATTCTAAAGAAATGTAGTTTTGCGACATGACAAAATAATGAGAAAATATCGAGAATAACTGAAAACATACGTAATTGTGATATATATCGTTATCGTATTATCTCTCCAGTCTAGGTCGTCCTCAGACGAGCCTTCCATCATTGCTTCCAGTGTAGTCTTCAAGTAATATAAGTCATATAAGGTATGTATATAATATAAGTGATATAAAGTAATCTATATCGTGATATGTTTCTTTTTCCATAACGCCCAGCCCTACCTTGAGGAGTGGTGCGGCAGCTGCGGCTGTGGTGCCATGACTGGCTTGCGATAGGGGTTGGGGCCGAGGGTGGACAGGCCCCACGTCAGGGAGGAGGAGTTCAGGCTGGAGGAGTCAGACAGCAGGCCACTGGAGGAGAAGAATCCACTGCTGAGGCCTCCGCCTCCACCTCCACCTCCTGGCGTTCTGACAAGCCTACTACGCGGCGTTTCCTCCTCCTCCGTCTCGTCTCTTCCTCCTCCTCCTCCTCCTCCTCCTGCCATCATCAACTCTTCCGGAATGCTGTTATCCAGGTCTGAGAAGTCCGGCGAGCTCTGGCGACGACGGTCCACGTCGGAATCTGATGATGACGATGAGGAGGATGAGGAAGAGGAGGAGAGGCTGTACTTGAGCGAAGGCAGCCGATGCCACAGGCGGGGTCGGCCTCGGCCCTGGTGCTCCTGGGATATGGGCAGGAGCCGTCTGGTGTGGGTCGGGGGACGTCTGAGGTTCTGGCTCGAACCCAGTGATTCCTGCTGGGGAGACTGGGGGTGTTTGTCTTCGTCTGTGTTGCTGGAGGTGGGCTGCTTGTGGGAGCTCTTATTTTGGGGGGCTGAGTGTCCAGATGCAGAGGGTTTCTTTATCTTGTCCTTTTTCTTTAGGGATTTATTTTTGCCCTCCTCCTTACCTGGAATGAAGCACAGAGTGTAAAACAGCATTACTTGAATAATGGGAAGAACTGTCAAATGCTTACATTGACACACTGAAACTATAGTATTTTTGTCTGAAAGTGTGGTGGTTTGTTGTTTGACTGTACGGTGATGCACCGAATCTTCAAATCATCTCAAAACCAACACACACAACACACACAAGAGTTAATTTCCCAGCAGCTTGAAGATACACTGTCTTGACTAACATTACTTAGGCCTATGCAGTAGCCTACCTGTGAGAAGAAAAATCTTCAGACACCATAGGCGTACATAACATCTCTATGCCCGTATTTCAAGAAAAAAAAACATATATACTTGTTGAGCATCCGTCATTTATGCGCCGCTGTGTTGTTTGTTGCGGCTGTCTCCTCTGTCTCTTGCTGATGTCAGGTAATGTCGATCCTGAATTCCCACTGGACGAAAGGCTGGTATCTGAAGAGCTTGTTTTCATAGGGCTGGATGACTGTGCCCGAAGAATAATACAAACATGTCTAATAATAAATGTGATATGTGATAATAAACACAACAAACATGTAAGGTAAACAATGTGTGAATTTTGGTACATTTCTAAATAAGTGTTGATGGAAGACGATAGGTCAACAATAATCAGTTCATCTTAATACAAAGTCATCATCAATTGACTAAGTGACAGGTAAGCTTAGGCCTGGTAATGACTGATCTATTAGCTATTTGTTAGCAGCATAGGCCTAGGCCTACTAACATTTGTACAATACAGTCAGCCATTTAAGTAAACTAATTCATAATAAAAGCAATAGGCCTACCTTTCTGAGTGCTGTCTTTGTCACAGCCCACGGTCTGTCATAAGTTCTGCTCTTGAACTCCTCATACGAAATGTTGATGCTCTTCACTCTGCGAGCGGCTCGCCTTTCCTCAGCATCTTCCCTCTCACGTTCACGCCTGCGCAGTTTCTCCTTAGAGACCAAACGTCAACATGAAATTACTTCAATAAACTTCGATTACATGTCATGGTAAACTGTTTAGGCTAATGTGTTATTTCAAAGTACCTGATATTCATTTTCTATTTTCTTCCTCGCATCACGCATATGATCAGCATTCGTGAGGTTTTCAGCCAGGTGCCTTCCCCAATTGCAGGACATTGTTCAGGCTCTTTCTGACAGAGAAGACAGTGGCAGCACAAATCCACAGGTTGTGTCAGTTCAGCTATAGAAGGTAAACCAGTCAAGTAGCCTACACTAGCAGAGCAGGCCTGACTATCTTAATTACGCGTTATTTATTAAAGTTAAATTCAAATTAACATGTCGCAGGTCGTTTGAGCATGCAAGGCGTGATAAATTAAAATTGCATGGTAGACCAGTTCGCACTCTCCTTGCTTTGGGTTGTTGATGTGCTGCCCTGAAACCGCGAAAGCAGAGATATTATAAACAGTCAGAAGCTATAATTGTTATTTTCCTACTGTCCAGTGTGCCAGCTGAAATTCGTAAAACATGACAATCCATTGTCATGTTTTAGCAGCGCATAATGCTGCTTACTTCCGTAGATGCGGTCCTGTTTTTTCAAACGCGTGTTCTGGTATCCATGGATACAAGGTAAAGGAACTCACGCTACTCACGTGTGTTCTAGCAAAGACTTTTTCAGACTTACAAATCGTCTCTGCAGTTGGCAACATGTAGGCATCTATCTATGTAGTCTTTCCCAGAATATCATATACCATGTCTAGGTCACCTAGATCAGTGTTTAAATGTTAATGTGGTGTTTTATATTTGGCAGGCAGGATCACTTAAGCAGGCCTAATCCATAATTGACAAGTGGCATGGACAGCTAGTCTAGCCTGTCAACAGTCAGGTTATCGAGCCAGTCAGATAAGTTCATGCACATCCCCACCTGGACTGCAAATGAAGGGAGAGCGAGCATCAACTCCATGCATCGATCACCATAGCAACGCAGGCTTTTCACCAGTCACCAGGGAATTCCCCCTCCCCTCCTCCTCTCTTCCCTCTCCTTCCACGCATCACTTGCCAAAAAAGCAAGTCAGCTCTTTGGAGGCCTAGCTTTTTTTTTTTTTTGCATTTCCCCGGCAACTGGTTGCTATGCAGCTACGGTTGCTATGCCAGTGATTGTGTGGCGCACAGGACAGAGGTATTCGACCCTGTGGGTGTGGGTGACGGAGTCGGGGGAGAGGGAGGTTGGGTTGGGGTTATGGGGGGGTGGGGTAGTGGGGGGGGGGGGGGGGGGGGGGTATGGGCACATTCCGTAACACTCAAGGAGCATTGTGTAATGCTGCTCAATGAAGTGGCATTGTGTCATGCTCAATGCACATACGAAATCCGTCACGCTCCCCAGCGCATTCCATTGCAGTCTCACGCACACAGCACTCATCCAAGACAGCTCCGTGGCCCCAGAAAGTGACAGGGTCGATTGGACCACTATTTCCATGTCACCGATTGTCCCACTGATAGCCTACTTTTAGGCCACAGCTAAAATCTAGCCTGCCACCACCCCCTACAAAAATGCAGTGTTAATTTAACACATAGAGAGTATTGTACCAAATACACCCTAGAAGATAAAAAAGGGGTTCCACGCGCTTCTTTTTTTACATCTGGTGCATCAACGGGAGGGAGGCAGGTAATCTTGAATGAAGAGAAGACACCGGAGCAGCTCAGATGGGATGCTTTTTCTTTTTAATTCAAGTGCACAACATGTTAGGGACTAACGTTTCGATGGCAAGCCATCTTCATCAGGTCCATGGACTCTGATGAAGATGGCTTGGGGCTAAGATGCCCTGGGGCCCTAGGCTACAGGTTGCTGTGGGCCCCCCCCAGAAGGTAAATTTAGCAGCACATTTACATAGACAGTGTCATAATGATGAGCTATGAACGAAGAATAACATGTTTACCAACTATACTCAACTCGACAGATGATTTTTTTTTTCAATATTGCATCTTGTCCCAAATCTACGTACAATTTTTCAGCTTTGGGGGTCCTTAGCCTGCCGCCATATCTAGCCTGTGGGGGCCCATAGCAGGTGGGGGCCCTAGGTTGCAGCCATATATGGCCTGTGGGGGCCCTAGGCTGCAGCCATATCTAGCCTGTGGGGGGGCCATGGCAGGTGGGGGCCTCTAGGCTGCAGCCATATCTGGCCTGTGGGGGCCCCATAGCAGGTGGGGGCCCTAGGCTGCAGCCATATCTAGACTATGGGGGCCCACTGACAGGTGGGGGCCCTAGGCTGCAGCCATATCTAGCCTCTGGGGCCCCCTGGCAGGTGGGGGGGTCCCTAGGCTGCAGTCATATCTAGCCTGTGGGGGGGCCCCCTGGCAGGTGGGGTGGGCCTAGGCTGCAGCCATATAGCCTGTGCGTTAATCTGGCCCTGATGACAGGGACAGGCATGGGGACATTTGGGGTGAGCGGATGGCACAGTCACAGACAGATAAGACCCCTCACAGGTGAGAGGTGCCATTGTCTGGGAACTGAAAGGCTGTGTGTGTGTGTGTGTGTGTGCGTGTGTGTGTGCGCGTGCTTGTGTGTGTGTGTGTGAGCGTGTGTGCGCGCGTGCATATGTGTGTGTATGTGTGTGTGTGCGTGTGTGTGTGTGTGTGCGTGTGTTTGTATATGCATGCGTGTGTGTGTGTGTGTGTATGTGTGGTGGCTGAAAGGCTTTTCTGAATGGCTTCTCAACAGCTCAGTGAGCTGCAACAGCTGACGAGGGAGATGAGGAGAAGGAGGAGGAGGAGTATGGAGAGATGCATGAGAGGAGAGAAAAAGAGTGTCGCCGTAGAAACTGATAACATTTAGACATCCTCCCACTGAACTGGGCATTGCTAAATGACTGGAACCGAGAGAGAGAGAGAGAGAGAGAGAGAGAGAGAGAGAGAGAGAGAGAAATAATGGGACTTGACTATGGAAGGCACTGGAAGCATTAGAGCTAAAGGGCCCCGCCGTAGTCTAACGGTATAGGGCACAGGGTTATTACGCCCGCGACCCCAGCTTGATTTTGGCCTGTGTCATTTGCCGACCCTTCCCCGTCTCTGTGTCATTTCCTGTCTCGCCTCAACTGTCCCGTCAGAAATTAACTGGGAACACTGATGATGGACTAGACCCGAAACGTTTGTCCCTTGTCTGCGGTTATATTTATTTATTCGGCTTTGTTTAATACAGTTTTGATTTTGCATTCATCTCTTGTGTGTGACTCCTTTCTTCCCTGTCTGTCAGAAATAAAGGCATAAAAGCCCTAAAAAATAAAATAAAATATATTAGAGGTGAAGGCTCAGGTGGGACTAAGAATGTGATAACATGCTGACTGTTTGGCAAACCAACACTGATGGCTGTCATTCAGACAGTAATAGTAAAAGCCTGGGAAAGAATCCCACACAATGATAACAACCTGTTTATTTTGTAGATATGACAGACCCTCATCTCAACAAATTTGATGTTTTTGAAGAATTCAGTGAAACTGTATCAGAAAGCTGCCAATCAAAAAAAGCCAAAGTCAAAATGGGTACAATTTTCATCTTTTTGAAACATTTCTTTCAGTTTCTCTGAACTGCATCCAGCTCCTGTGTGAGACTCCCTCTTCTCCTTCCAGAATCTTTGGAATAACGCAGCACTGTGAATGAGCTGGGCAGGTACCACCTAGCTCAGCACCCTTTTAAAATATTGCATGATGACTAACTCACCACTGAGTCAGATTTATTGAAAAAAAAATCTTGTGAATATTACTTCTTTGGGTATTTTTTATTTTTATTTATTTTTTTTTACAAAATTTCAAACCAGAATGCTTTCCATTCATTTCAGATACCCCTGTCAGCATGTGGGCTGAGCACCCGTAAAGATCAGATTCTAGAATCGCCGCTACTTAGAAGCCAGAATTGACCATGGGTCCGTCCAGCAGGATATCCCTTGCTGTTCTGCAGCCTCCTTCTGCAGATTGGGTTGCCAGAGGCTCTATTCACTATTTGCTGAAAATACTCAACAACACTATAACAACATTGCTATGACATTACTGAAAGCCTTGAGTAACAGAATAAGACACAGCATTACAATTTTGGTGACCAGGGCCGGCCCAAGGCATAAGCGAACTATGCGATGGCTTAGGGCCCCCACGCCACCAGGGCCCCCCTGTGAGCAGCAAAGTTCCAGGAAAAAAAAAATATTCTCCACCATTTTTTTAGTCATATATTTCTTTCTCATGAACCACTTATTGCCACAATGGAAACAGGAGCTATTATATATTGGGGGACACTCATGTACCACTTTTAAATGTAAAAACCCTTCAATAAACACAGAATATAACGGAGAGTAGGGTAATAGTTTTGAAGCAAAACTAAGATATCCCTTCATGATAAATGGCTTTTCGTTTGAGAAATTTTGCTCCAAGAGGTACAGTGCATGATGGGTACACGACATACAGACAGCCTACCTATGTGCTTAGCTCTCCTCACTCGTGCAAGTAAATGAAGCTTATGAAGCATCTGATGCTGAGTATGGGGGGGGGGGGCGGAGGACATTTTGCTTAGGGCCCCATAAAGGCTCGGGTCGGCCCTGTTGGTGACTGTAAGGTTATAACATAGGCTCTGTGCTAAGTGGTTCAGCTATATGTAGCATTGCTATGGCAATGGTTACCATTTACTGACGAGTCTACTTTGCTTCTTATGATTCAAAAACAATATCTACTTCAGAGGTCCAATTCCAATAGGCATGCTACTATAGTTATGGCTCCCTAGCAATAGCCTCTTTTGAAGGAAATAAAATACACCCCCATGATCCTTTGCCTGGCAGGGAGTTGGCAGAGTAGTGATGAGAATTGAGTTGGTCAAAGAGATCTTTTGTGATCAGGACTTCTAAGAAAGGATACATAAACACACACACACACACACACACACACACACACACACACACACACACACACACACACACACACACACACACACACACACGCACATACACGCACACACACGCACACACACACACACACACAACCACTTTGTAATCCTTCGGCCTTTAGCTCATTCGTATGAAAAATAGATTATGAATGACCTAATGCTGCTGGAAACTCGCATAAATCCAGTTCCTGTCCACAACCTTTTAACCTTTTAGGTCTTATAGTTCAATCACCAAATGTGCCACATGATTCAAGGATCAATCTCGATGTTTAGATGCGGCTCTGACTCTCATGCTCTTATAGATGCATCAAGATCCCACTTGGTCAGCAGCATTTGTTTGTGAGGCCTTGGGAGGAGGGCCGGATTGTGGAGGGTTGGGGTGTGAATTGGCAAAGGACCCCTCCTATTGCCGTCCCTGACCCCCCCCAAACAAAACAAACCTCGTTGGCTGCGTGCCTTAACTGAGGGAAGGTTAAGTCCTTGGTGACTTTGGTCCTTGTCCTTATCAGTCCTGAAGTTCAATGTTAATGTCTTTGTAGGAACTTAAACAGAGCGCTGATCTTTCGTGGCCGATTCCTTGGTTTGCTAATGTTCTTCTGACGTTTAGCTGGGTACGTTAGGGGTCTTACGTCACACGCACGCACATTGAGGTTATCAAAATAAAAGTTCGCTCTCAAAACACAGGTAGTATACACGAATAACCAAATAAAATTCATTATAAACATATTAAAACCTTTGCATGAAAAACACTTATAAAATAATGCTTGCAACTGTTACACTCCCACCAAATCACACCATACTTAAATGTGGGATTTCTGAATTTCTCAACAAAACTGTTGCAAGTGAAAAGTGAACCTTGAACCATGAACTGTAAAATTTACGTACTCTACTCTGTCTCAAGTAGTGTGATGACCTTAGGTTTACCTTAGTGTCATGTGTTGTGTTGCAAACTAATAGTGACCTTTCTCACCCTGCCGTCTGATGATGGGAAGACTTCGTAGACTATGGCTAGCTTCCACTCACTTCAGGGGGCTTCATCATCTTGTAGGAGCACGATGTCGTCCACCATCAGATTTCTTGTTTTCTCTCTTTGTTGTAAACTTGCCGGTGTAGGTGAATGGAGGAGCTGTTTCCATTCGATCTGAAGGTAAGTGACTAATTTCTTTGTTCTTCTTTCTATCTTCTGTATTTCCCTTTTCTTTCAGGTCCTTCATCTCGACAGAGAATTCTTCTTCTTGAACTGGTTTGACGATGGTAAGTTGTGCTTCTTTTCTTTCTTCTAAACTTGTACTGTCATCGGTTCTTTCTTTCACTCCTTTGTGTACTTGGATCGGTCTCTTCAGTCTGGCGACTGCTTGGCGGTTCAACGATGTCCTGTCTTCCTTTGCTCTTGGATTCAACACTTTAGCCTTGCGAAGTTCAGGATCATCATCTTCCACTTCTCCCACCATGCTTTCTCCGTGCGCTAGTTCTTGCTGATATTGCTTGCTGCTCTTCACCTGCTCTGCAGTCATCCCTCGAGAGTCCTCGGCCACTCTTTGAGATCGGTTTTCTTTCATGGACAGGCGCTTGATGTCATCTTGAGCAATGGGATCATCTTCTCCGGCTCCTTCTGGTAAGTTTGACTCATGGTTCTTAATGGTGTCTGACGGAGGGATTTCTTTGGCCTTGCATCTGTTCACGTGATGAACTTCAGCCTTCAGGTTGACAGGAGAATCGGTGTCTGGTGAGACTCGCATGGTGACTATGCAGTGACTGATGCTGACGGGGTCTTCAAATTCCACACAGGGATTGCCATGGCCTACGATACTCCACCCCAGGTCAGTACGTTGCGCGAAGGGCTGGTTGGCTTCACCAGCCACGACTTCTCTTGGGAGTAAGGCTTGTGAGCAGTTGTAGCCAATGAGAAGGCCGACTTCACAGCTCTGCAGGGGTGCGATGTGCTCTCTCAGGTGCTCTAGGTAGGACCAAGACTCAGCGGTTTGTTTGGTGGGGATGTGGGCTCTGTTTGCTGGAATGAAGTTGCGTGTGTAGGATGGCGGTAAGGCTATGCTTTTGTTCGACCTAAAGCCTCGGACCTGCAGGTTCTTCACTCTTTCAGACTGCATTACTGTGGTGGAAGTCAGAGTTGAGAGCTTTAACTTGACTTGGTCTTTCTCTGTGTCTAGAGCAGCTGCAACTTCACTGTGTACGAATGTTGTGTCACTCTGTGAGTCCAGCAGGGCGTAAACGAGCACCTCTTCTGTTGGATGAGTCGCAGATGAGAGCCAGACAGGAACTATTGCAGCTGTTTGCACACCAGGTTCATGTTGGATAACTCTGTGTGAAGTAGAGGCTGTGATGGTTTCTTCATCCTGTTCAGCTTGACTGTCTTGACTTTGTTGGACTTGTGTCTTTCGCTCTCCTCTGTCTCTTTCTTCATGCAGGCATGTAGGGTGACGCTTCTTGCAAGTGTTACAGACACTCCTATTGCTGCAAGTGTTAGAGTAATGGCCTACTTCAAGACAACCGAAACACAGCTTCTCGCTTTGGATGAACTTGACTCTGTCTGCGACTTCTTCCTCCAAGAGCTTCCTGCATACATGTAAGGTGTGGCCGGTTTTCTTGCAGAACAGACATGTTTTGGCAGCCTGCTCATTGGAACTTGTGGTTAGAGTCTTTGCTTCAACGTTAAGCTGCTTCTGCTTGTTGCTTGCTGGTTGCTTTGCCCTTTCAGCTTCATCTTGCTTAAGCGAATGCAGGGATGTGACTGGGTTGCAGGCGATCTTTGCTTCTCTTGAGAGGAACTTGACGAACTGACTGAAGCTTGGGAACTTGCCATTCTCTTCTTCCATGTCCATGACTTCTCGGTTCCATCTAGCGGTTAGCCAGTCAGGTAACTTTGCAAGAAGCTTCCTGTTTTCATTGCAGTCGTTCAGGATCTCTAGTACCTTGACATGTAGCATGGCAGCTTCACAACTGCGAAGAAAGTCGGCAAAGTCTCTGAGCTCAGTGTTGTCTTTAGCTCCAATCCTGGGCCATGCGTGAAGCTTATCTCTGTATGCTTTAGCGATGGTAAATGGGCTTCCATATCGCTCCTCCAACAGCTCCCATGCAGCAGAGTAGGCTGACTCTGTTCCAAGAAGGAAGTAGCCATCGAGTGCATTCCTGGCTTGTCCACTCACATACCTGCGGAGGTAGTATATCTTCTCCCTTTCCCTGATGTTTTTCTGGTCGATCAACGT
>NC_085873.1:37613542-37621042 GCF_034702125.1 Engraulis encrasicolus | reverse complement strand
CGTGTGCGTGTGCGTAAGCGTGTGTGTGTGTGTGTGTGTGTGTGTGTGTGTGTGTGTGTGTGTGTGTGTGTGTGTGTGTGTGTGTGTGTGTGTCTAATTCTCACCTTCTCAGCATAATTTGTTATCACACCACTGATTGAATAATTTCCCCTAGCAGCTTCCTCCCACTTGTTGCATGCAAGAAGAGAAGTGAATTTCCTTTTTCTAAAAATCTAAATTATTTTTTGGAGCGGTTTTCAACGTTACTAGGACAGGATAGTGAAGAGTAGGACAGGAAATGAGTGGTAGAGAGATGGAGATGGGTCAGCAAAGGACCCGGGCCGGGAATCGAACCTGGGTCAGCCGCATGGTAGGTGAGTGCCCTACCGGATGGCCACGGCAGGGCCAAGAAGTGAATTCCTATATGGGCTGTAGTTCAGTTCCTTGTGTATTTTCGTTCAATTTTTTTGGGGATTATGAAACCTATATATTTTTGGAAACCGCAGAGTGTAAGGAATCAGAAAAGCATAGCTCTCAACGTAGTGTACCTGACTACTGTGTCTGTCTGTCTGCCAGTGACCCCCTGCTCAGGGCCGATGACAGCTTTGGCTGGGCCCAGGACAAAGTCTTCTGAAAGCGGTCCCTACCTACCCAGTACATACAGTGTAATGGGGACCCAATTATGGGGCCCCTATCTCCCTGGGCCCAGGACAACATACCCCTTTGCCTCCCCTTGTCGGTGGGCCAGCCCCCCGCTGCCGCTCATGGTTCCATCACAGTAAAATGCCACCGACGACCCCGGAGATGGACGGAGCGGGCGGATGGATGAGAGGAGGAGGAGGAGAAGGAGGACGGGATCAGGGGCAGAATGATACATTGATTGACATCGACCTTGCCCCCCACACTACAATGAATAATCCCGGACAGCCCCGCTCAGCTAAGCTCAGCGCAGCTCGTGGTTTGTCGTTGGCCCTCCCGCTCCCTCCCTTCCCGTCCCATCTTCATGAATAATGCACGAGCCGACCCAGAGTGCCATCAGGCCAAGGCAGAGGTTTGGCTACTGGCTGGCGCGCGTGCGTCCGGTATCTCGCACACACCACGCACACACGCGCACATACACACGCTCTGCGCAGATTGTCAGTGGCTGGCTGTGCCGTGTTGTGCTGTGCTGAGCTGTGGCTCGCGACCTGATTCATCCAGTCAGCGCGTGGAATGTAAAAAAAAAAAAAACCGGGGCGTAAGACACCTCACTCTGCAAGAAGCAAGAGGAGGCTCGCGATTTTCTCGCCTGTAAAAAAGGGGGGTAGCCCCACTGTACTGTAAATAGCCACATTCGCGCCACTTGACATTTCTCTGCGTAGAAACACAACATCGGGTTTGGATTATGGCGATTGAAATATAAACGGGAAATAATGCACGGCTGGACTTCACGTTCTCCTGAATAATGACAGCAGCGTCAGCGATCCGGGGGCGCCTGTGTCGGTGCTGGTGAGTGAGCGCGAGAAACGCACGGACGGACGGCGCGCCCGAAGCCGAAAAGCTACAAGGTTACGGAAAACAGCTGCCTTCTGTCGCCTGCTTGCTTGCCCAGTTCTCGGGACCACGGGCGCTTTAAACACAAGTCAGAGGACTACACACACGGTAAGTGCACCCACAAGCCCATTCTTGTGCTTTCCCGTGAAACAAACAACATGTGCAACATTTGTCAGACTTTGCGTGAAGTATATTGGCAAACGTGCGAGAGAGCCGCAATGATAGGCGCGGAGCAGACAGTGCGGTTGATTTGTGGGGCTATTAGCAACAGTAGCCGGCCCAGCGGAGCAGACCACCGCCAAGAAACTGCGCTAAGGTACCGTGGTGTGGTGTCTGACACTGCACTGTCTTTCCCCCCTCTTTTCGTTTGTTGACGATGTCTCGTCCTCAGTCCAGGGTGGTGTTTACCAACTGTCTCTGTCCACTTTAAGCGTAACGATACTCATTTCTGGAATGGATTCGGAATTAATATGAGCATGCTATGCATGCGATGGATGGGTATATGATTAATGGGATATAAATCTTTTTTTTCTCTCGTCTTATAGCCAGGCAGCAGCTCAGCGCGGCGAGTTATCGAGCGGCATATTGCATTAAGAGTGCACTCTATCCACACTTACAACGGCATTATAAAACCATGATGTGATAGTCTCTCTGATCCAACAAGTTAAGTTGGATCATTTAAAGTAGGCAAGTGGGACTGAGAAGATAGCTAGGGTATACACCTGCAGCGGCAGCAGCAGGACATAGCCTACCCTGCCCGGTCATTAGACCGGCTGTAATTAAGTCTTTACACCGGGAGAGCAGGGACCTCGACACAGCGTGCTGCTTACTATAACATACACTCATTCTGAATTCTGTTGTGTATAATTACCTCTCTCTCTCTCTCTCTCTCTCTCTCTCTCTCTCTCTCTCTCTCTCTCTCTCTCTCTCTCTCTGACTCATTGATGTGAATGTGATTGTGATGGGATGTGCATTGCAGAAAGTAAGCCCTTATAGATTTCATTATAATCATTATAATGAATATCACTGCAAATGTTTTTCCCCCCTTCTTCTTTCAATTACAAATGGAGTAGCAGCAGGCTATTGCCAAGCTCCTGGCCAGGTGCCCATGCACATTTGGCTTAATCCCTGAATGGGGGGGAATAGGCCTAGCCTGGTTCCTACCAGACCTCTGTGTGTTTGAGCTCTGGAGCCCCCTGGTGGTGCTCAACACACACAGAGGTCTGGGAGCATGATTGCAGGATTCCATTTCTGGACTCAAAAAATAATGCCAAGCATTTATTGCTTCAATATCAATGGAAGCTCATATTGAGGAATCACAGGACATATTATAGACTATATTGACGCTTTAGAGATCAACAGATAATGTTTTTGAAGGAATTTGTTGATATTGAAGCAACAAATGCCGTGATTATTTTTTGACCGGAGAAATGGAATCCTGCTACATGCTCCCAGACCTAGTAGTGGAGCTCACAAAGCTGCATGGAACTACAGGTCGGGCAAGAGCCAGGCAAGAATAGGCCTACTGTAGGCCTGCATGTCAAGCTATGTGGTGGTCAGATGGAGCAGGATGGCTACTACTCCTAAACGGTATTCGGTAGTGGTGGTGGTGTGCATTTGCACTGCCCTTATGATTCGATTCGATTACAATTCCTGAGGTAACGATTCAATTCGAAAGTATCAAAATGATTCAGTCCGATTGTACGCTAAATTGCAATGTATTTCATTTCTACGAAATACAAGGACATTTTTTCATCAGTAAAGCACTGGCAACATCCGGGAAAGGCAAGAAAAGTGGGCAGCAGTCAGTAGTCGGCTACGTATGCAGGGCCACTGACACATTTTACTGGGCCAGGACAAAGTCATATGAAAGGGCCCCCTACCCTATACATACAGTGTAATGGGGACCCAATTATGGGCTCCCTATCTTCCTGGGCCAAGGACAACATACCCCTTTGTACCCCCCTGTTGGCGGCCCTGTACGTATGCATGCACAGAGGCGCATCTTGTCACCAGACTAGGCAGGCAGTCGCTTGGGGCCCCCAAGCCCCTATATAGTGACTAACAGCCCACACGTTACTACAGTAGTGGCAATTTTGTTTCAAATGTTCATTCCTTTGAATTTTTGCTTGGGGCCCCACATTGCCCTAGAATCACCTCTGTGCATGCGAAGCTTGTGTCGGCTCTTAGGAGGGGAGCACGATAATGCCACGTGTACATCAAGCGCTACCAACGCGACCGGGTAGCTGGGGTAGTTGAAGAAGTTTCGCCATGAATTCGTGTTATTCGCTCTGGACGCTGCACTGACATGTTTGATTCAGCTAATCACATAACGGCTCTGTCTTGACAGCCTGTGACATTCCTCGATATGAACGTTCCGATTGGTTTTCGCCGAACAGCGTCATAGCGAATTCGCTTAAGATTAGCTTGAGTTTAATCGTCAAAAGTCGCCCTGGTCGCTCAAGAAGCTTCGCCCCTGGCGAATTCGCTCCGGTAGCACTGGTCGCGCACCCTCCATAGAGAATGAATGACTTCCGTCGCTTCATTCGCATTGGTCGCTCCCGATGTACACGGGGCATAAAGGAGGAGGTAGTGGTAGCAGGCCAGGGTGCCGTTCAGGGCCGTTAAGCATGACTGAGACACCAGGGCCCCATGTTTAGTGGGCCCATACATACACACAGTCCAATTTATGAAAATATATGGCTGGGGTGGGGGTCCATTGGAGCTGATTGTACATATAAGGCCCTAAATGTGCTGCTAGCCCCCTGAGTGATAATCAGGGCAACATGGGGTGACCATGGTTTCACAAGGGCCCTCACGAGGTCGATGACATGTTTGAGATTTGGGTGGGGTGGGGTGCCCCCCCAAGAAAGAGGACGGAGGACAGGGGAAATGTTTTTTTTTTCTTTCAGGGGGGGATACATTTTCACAGTTCACCCCTGACGATAGTGTCTGTGTTCAGTCAAGCTCGACCGGCAGCGTCTGTGTAAAAGCCACTGCTCTAGGACACCCACGCCCTGTCTGAAGAGAAAAAGACACTAGCAGAACGAAGCAGAGCAGAGCAGAGCTCAAGACTGGGATTCAGCCAGACAGACTGTTTTTATTGGTTAACCTGGTAGGGGTAGCCACTCCTAAATACTGTTTAACCCTTTGAGGAGTGCCATCACAAATATGTGATTAGAATTTTGCCAACATTTTAAGTTATCATTATGATGTCATAATACAGACTTCTATGGGCGCTGTAGAATGTTCGAGTGAAATTCTAGAAGAACTGGGGGAAAATCCTTACTCCTCAATGGGTTTTAAAGACCTAGGCACATGCGGGCATGCTCTTCTCCTGCCCCTCCCCTGCATCTCACAGCTTTTTATTTTCCTGGAGGAATGTGCAGGGGCAGTGGCTGACAATACGGGTAGGGGGTAGATGGGCAAATCCATGGGACCCACCCAGATATTCAGGGGGGCTATAGAAGACTTGGACATGGTTGGGGTTTGATGGTGTCCCCAAAATGATTTTGAACGCATACACACATACACACGCGAACGCACACACACGCACGCGCACACACACTCACACACACACACACACACACAACACATACACACACACAGTCTGAAGAGAAAGCCCTCGAAGAACAGATGAGGACTGAACACTGGGACTGAGCCAGACTTTTGTGTAGGTTTTTTTGGGGGTTAACTTGGCAAGTTTAAAAAAGAAAACAAATTCTGAGCACTACTACTATGGCTGGATCTGTCATATGACATATAGTACTACAGGGCATTTGCTGTTGATGATTTTGGCCTGGACCTCATCAGAAATGGTATAGTAGTAGTGCTAATCTAGCTACACCAGGGGTTCCCAACCTTTTTCAACTTCGGGCCCACTCGAAATTGTCAAAAATGTTCGGGGCCCACCTCTGACCCAATTAAAAATAAAACTCAAATAAATCAACAGCAACACACACACACCAAAATATGATTATTAATTTTGGAAAATGATTTCAAGGCCCACTTGGGATACCTTCAGGGCCCACCAGTGGGCCCCGGCCCATAGGTTGGGAACCACTGAGCTACACTATGCCTCTCCGAGACAGTCAGATACAAAGTAAATGAAGCATTTTGTCTGTTGTGGTCAAAATTACTCATATTCGATGGCAAAAATGTTTTGTCACAGGCTTTGTTTTCTCTCTCCATGCCTGGTGAACTGGTCTTGGCTGAAGGGATGCCCAGCCTTAATTTTTGTCCCCGCCCTGCCCTGATCTACGTACTACAGAGCTGGCTCTGGCCCTTTAGTTATCTTGATGTTGCCTTGTTGTCTCCTAACAGGAGAAACAAACAAACAAACAAATAAACAAACAGACAATGGCTTATTGTCTTGACAATCAACAGTATGTATGCACATTTCTTAAGAAAATGAGGACTCCAGGCTCTTCAATTAGATTATTTGCCTTTTACTGTAACTTAACCTGGTTTACTCCTGAACCTGAAGCTTCTTACTGTAGTATACCCCCCTTGTTGTCTTCTAACAGGGTAAGCACACAAACATATAAACAAACAAACAAACAGACAATGGCTTTCTGTCTTGACAATCACCAGTGTGTATGTGACGTTACTGTTGTGGTTGTGACACACTCTGCTTTCATGTGTCACAAGGGCTGATGCAGTGACCTAATGCTTGTGCAGTAGACCTCTGTCTGTTGCTGGGGCTCTGCCAGTGGCCAGTGTAGTGTGTGTGTGTGTGTGTGAGTGTGTGTGTGTGTGTGTGTGTGTGTGTGTGTGTGTGTGTGTGTGTGTTGTACAGTAGTAGCTGTGGATCGTCTGTTGCTAGGGCTCTTCCCTCATGAATATGTGTGTGTGTGTGTGTGTGTGTGTGTGTGTGTGTGTGTGTGTGTGTGTGTGTGTGTGTGCGCGTGCACGTGTTTTGTGTGCGTGCGTGTGATGCTGAGGTCTTCAGACCCTGTGTTACTGTACTGAGTCCCCCCTTGCCCCCTCTCATCTCCTGATCCAGACTGATATGTCTGTGCCAGCAGACAGGTTTAAATTAATCATGGTCTTCTTCGCTGTCTGCCTCGCACACGCCCCTCTTTGGTTGTGGTTGTGGTTTTGGCTTGGCAGAGCCTAAGCACTGTTATTTCGGCTGAGCAGACAGTTCAAATACTCACCTGGCTGCGCACAAATGACAATGGATGGGTTGCATGCGACCTGAGTATGCGTTTGGCTGTTCTCCAGAGATAAGGCTGAATTTATTCATTCCTTTACTTCATATGTTTCCATTTATTTATTATTGAAATGTTGAATATTATTATTGAAATTGATATAATATAGAATAGAACAGAATAGATTAGAATATAATAGAATAGAGTAGCATATTACAGAATAGAAAAGAATAGAATAGAATAGAATAGAACAGAACAGAACAGAACAGAATATAATAGAATAGAATAGAATAGAATATGATAGAATAGAATAGAATAGAATGGAATAGAATAGAACAGAACAGAACAGAATAAAATAGAATAGAATAGAATAGAATAGAATAGAATAGAATAGAACAGAACAGAATAGAATCGAACACTATTAGTTTTTAGCTGCATATTCCTGTAGGTCCACTTTGAGAATTATTTGACTTCCACCTGTGGACGCTGCAGATATACAAAAGACTGCAGGGATGCTACCATGGTGGAATGGCTAGGGAGTTGCACTGTAGAGAACAGGGTTGCAGGTTCAAATCCTGCCCTTACCTCTCCCTACAACTCCATCTATGGCTGTAGTGCCCTTGAGCAAGGCACCTAACCCCACATTGCTCCAGGGACTGTAACCAATAGACTGAAATATCTGTAAGTCGCTTTGGATAAAATAAAAGTCAGCTAAGTGTAATGTAATGTAATGCATGAATAATGCTGCCAAGTTTCAGATAGACACTCTAGTCAGTTCAAGGAATTTTCAACACACTTACTAAGCATTTAATGGGCACATGCGTCTGTGTTTGTA
>NC_085873.1:37601042-37608542 GCF_034702125.1 Engraulis encrasicolus | reverse complement strand
GAGAGTAGAGAGAGAGAGAGGTTCCATTGGCCCATTGTTTCCGGGTTCTATTATTGCAGGGGGGGGACCTAGGCAGACCTAAGGACTGTTTTATTCAATGCTAGCAGTATTATGACACGGCCCTTTAGGCAGACCGGAACCTGGTCATGTTAGGTGCCCATAGCTACCTATTGCATTGGCATATCTCTATATACTTAAAGAATCTCTACCGGAACCTGGTCATGTTAGGTGCCCATAGCTACCTATTACATTGGCATATCTCTATATACTTAAAGAATCTCTGGCGTGAACATGTGATGTGGACTGTCAAGGTGAGCTTGAGTGTGCATGTGCTCATGGGTTTTTACACTGTTTTGTGGAAGAGCGAGTGTATGTACTACTAGGCTGCCTAGAAACAATTTCCCATGCTGGGACAAATAAACGCTACCGTACTACTGCTGCATGCAGTCTCTTGAATGTCCTGAAATGTAATATGTGCTTTTGAAATCAACATTCTCATATTGTCTGTTTTAGATGGTTATCTCATAGGCTCGGTGCCCATGGTCAGGGCCGCTGACAGCTTTCACAGGGCCCAGGACAAAAGTAATCTGGAAGGGCCCCCTCTCCAATACGTACAATGTAATGGATACCCAATTCTGGGCCTCCTTCTTCCTGGGCCCGGGACAACATACCCCTTTGTCCCACCATGTCGGCGGGCCTGCCCATGGTTACTTACCCCCATAGCCTCATTCCTGAGCTTTGCGATGTCTATTTGCATACAGAGAAAGAGAGAGAGAGAGCAGATATTGCACTGGACTGCCAGAGGCCATTTTACATAACAAAGATGTTTTCAAGTGAACTCAACTCAAGCCGTTCATGTTTTCAGAAATGTTGTCAGTGAACTTAACCCTTTAGCACAGAGACTGTGTTATAACCTTATTGTCCCAAAAATTGTAATGGCTATGTCTTAATCTGCTACTTAAGACTCCAGCACAATGTGTGTCAGAGGGGGGACTCCCAATACCAGTGCTAGTAACACAGACAGGGCTCTAAATTAACACCAGCCAACCGGCCAAATGCTGGTGAAATTTCAGTTTGGCTGGTTGAAAAGAAAACTTAGTAGCCAGTTTGACCCATTAGTAAGTGTGTGTTTGGCTAGTAAGATTAAGATCTACTAGCCATTTTGGCTGGTGATGAAAAATGTTAATTTAGAGCCCTGCACACACACTATGTGCTTTAACGCACTCTGTTTCTCCATATCTCCTCCATCTTTCCCCCTTTTGTCTCTTCCCTTCTCTCACTCTATTTCTATCTCTTCATCTCTGTTTTACACCCCCCCTCTCTCCCTTATTCGCATTGAATTCAATCTATTGTGACAGTACCAGTGTGTGTGTGTGTGTGTGTGTGTGTGTGTGTGTGTGTGTGTGTGTGTGTGTGTGTGTGTGTGTGTGTGTGTGTGTGTGTGTGTGTGTGTGTGTGTGTGTGTGCGTGCATGTATGCATGCGTCTGTCTGCATTCATGCGTGCCTTTGCGTGTGCGAGTGCACTGATGCTTTGTGCTGAACGATGCCTCCTTGATGCCCATGTGTTATAATGAGTATAGATGGGGGAGCTTTCCCTTCCCCTCTCAGCCTTTGATTCTTCTCGTGTGTGAAGAGACACAGTGTTGGACCTTATCGCTGCCTTCCTGTACTGCCTCTGAAATCACTATCTTGTTGTGGAAATGTCTTTGATCTTGCTGATGTTGTGAAGGGAAGGGATGCTTTACTGCAGTTCCCAAACTTTTTTCCGTCCAGTAGGGCTGTGCAATATATTGATTTTTTTATATATATACTGTATATATTTTTAGGGGCTTTTATGCCTTTATTTGATAGGACAGTCTGAGATGGTGACAGGAAGCGAGTGGGACAGAGAGATGGGGTGGGATCGGGAAATGACCCTAGCCGGACTCGAACCGGGGTCCCCGTGGGCATGCAAGCCCAAATGTGGGGGGCTTAGCGCGCTGCGCCACAGCGCCCCCCGATATATTGAATTTATATTGTGATATCCCTATTGCTGTTAAAACAAAATACAATTTCATAATATCAAGTTGAAACAATATTTTCTTTATATTACATTCCCCTCCACTTGAGCCATTGCGAGCACCGAGTAGACTTAACCAACACTCATGCAGAACCATTGTGTGTTTCTCTATGGTCCTCCACTCACTCTGCTGAAGGGAGGGAAGATTGTGAATTGTTAAGCACAATTATTTGTCTTTTAAAAGCAATATCGTCTAAAAAAAATTGCGATATCAATATTGACCGAAATGATCGTGATATTGATTTTTCTCATAATTGAGCAGCCCTACCGTCCAGGCACCCTGAATGGAGCGGGACATTTTCTTAGTTGGGAACTAAGGCTGGGAATCGATCCAAATTTCCTGGATCGATTCTATTCCGATCCAGAAGGTCACGATCCAATTCGATCCACGATCCGATCCACGATCCGATCCAATTCGATTCGATTTGATATCGATCTTCTGTATTGCTGGGTTGTTACCTCAACCCATATATCCCTAGAATTCTAAGACCGGCTATAAAAACGGAAATATCTCAGCCTTTGATTCCCACACAAATATGAAATACCGTGGTAGGCTGCATGAATGTGGAAGAGAGTTACAGGATGTGCTTGA
Source organism: Engraulis encrasicolus (assembly GCF_034702125.1). NCBI lineage: Eukaryota > Metazoa > Chordata > Actinopteri > Clupeiformes > Engraulidae > Engraulis > Engraulis encrasicolus. Next base: position 37,605,890 of record NC_085873.1, on the reverse strand, counting down.
GAAAATGGTGGCTATAATCATCTGCAAAAGATCAATCCACAAATCACACACCACAATCACACTTTTCGAACATGAATCGATATTGGATCGCGATTCGATCTTTTGAACCCAGCCCTATTGGGAACTCATCTCATCATCACACGCATGTCGGAGAAATGTCACTGATCCGCTTAAACTCGCTCTGCTGTTCCATCTCCATTCTGTTGCAAGGCACCTGCAAAAAACACCTGCTGAATGCCTAATGCCGCGATCACACCGCCGGTGTTGAAAGAGCCACAACGCTGCTGACTCCTGCCTGGAAAGCACTGGTCAGGGGCGTTGAACGAGGCAAACGATTCAACCTGAGGCGTTCAGCCAGGAATCTCGACCAACCGAAGCTCATGTTTAGAAAAATGTGAACATTCCATTGGCTGATGCCCTGCTGCTGCCGAGCTCATTACATATTTTTAGATGAAGTTCAACTTCTGCTGCCCTCGGCTTTTGGCGCTTTCGACGCCCTTGCCTCTAGAAACGCTCCCGACGCGTTTGCCTCCTTCGCTGCCTGCTCTCATACAAAGTCAATTACTTCCGCATCTTTCCACGCGTTCAACGCCCGCGGTGTGATCGTACGGTAAGCCCTTTTTGGGAAAAGGTGCCCTCTGCCGATTAAAACCTAAGTGAAATATCTCAGCCTCCGAAGCACATAAAAAACATTAAATATTTTGCATTTAAAAGCTAGGACCCTCATCTTGCATTAGAATGTGTTCATTCAGCTCTAACATTCTCACATTTTTAATACAGTACAAAATCTCAAATCTCAAATCTCATCATACACACACACACACACACACACACACACAGACGCACACCGCACTTTCTACCTGCACTAAACACACACACACACACACACACACACACACACACACACACACACACACACACACTCACTGCTGCTGGTGTACTTGATAGACCCTTTTTAATATTTTTTTTTCCTTCAAATGCTACTATTACTATGTCAGAACGCTACAAAGGACTTTTAGAAAAAAAAGCACAACAAAATACCTCCTCTTAATGTATGTTCTCTACAAGTCTTCTGTTGTCCAGTCCTGCACTTTAAATGTCTGTATGAGCACTGTCTATGTCCATACTGTCTTATGTCCATGTATGAGTACTGTCTATGTCTATACTGTCTATGTCCTTACCTAGATTAGTATATGTCTGCATGGGAAAGCAAGAAACGTAATTTCAAATTCTTTGTATGACCAGTGCATGTAAAGACATTGACAATAAAACCAACTTGAACTTGAGTCTATGTCGCTCCAGGTGCCTATAGGTCAATGCAGCGTATATGCAGCATCAGGCATCAATGGGCTAACTAACTTTTCCACCAACCTCTGTAGCAATCAGGTTCAGATTAACACATGGGGTAAATTAGGCTACAACCTAGGGCAATGATTCTCAAAGTGTGGTCTGGGGACCACTGGTGGTCCGAGACAGAGCATAAGTGGTCCGTGAGAGGAGTTCTATTTTTCCAAGACAAGCTATTTTGTAACATTATTACAAAGCTAAACTGAGGTGATATTTTTACCATAATAAGACAGGATTGTAATGTGAATTAAAAGTAAGTGATCTGCTGCAAAATTAACAGTGTCAAATTAGCACCCGTAAACTGTCAATTCAGTTTACAGGTGGTCCTTGAACTTATTTGGGGGAACAAAGTGGTCCTCGGTCTGAAAAAGTTTGAAAAACACTGACCTAGGGCCATCAGCTGCCAGTCCCTACCCTGGGTCCTACTTTAAGAACCACCACTGTATTGGATACCAGGCTTGTACGAAATTCCGAATGGAAAGAATTTCAATTCAAAGTAATGCCATAATACGAACACTAGGTGGTGGTGTTCTATGTACTTTCAATGGGTGGTGTAGATTAAATTCAAAGAAATTCAAGGTAATGGCACCACCTAGTGTTCGTATTATGGCATTATTTTGAATTGAAATTCTTTCCATTCGGAATTTCGTACAAGCGTGTTGGATACAGTGTATCACAGGGGTTCTCCAAGTGGGGGCCAGGGCCCCGTAGGGGGCTGCGAGGGACCCCTAGGGGGCTGCGAGGGGGCTGCGAGGGGGCTGCGGCAGATTGGCTGGAAAAATATAGCAAAATAAAATGAATAATTTAATAGATTGAATGATTTATAGTTAGCCAAAATAAACAAAAAATAACATAAACAATCCCAGTGGAATAATTTTCTTCTTTACAATGTTTATGTATTATGCTTTCTGTAGTATTTGAATGGGTTTAGGAATGTGCCAACTTCATCGAGTTGTGAAACCGGGTGCACAGAAAAAATAGTGTGGCACGTGCGGCTCATGTCAGGGGGGCCTTGGCTTGAATCTACTAGTACAGTTTTTCTCAACAGGGCCCCCCCTCAGGGGTGCCGCGGAAACGTGGCTGATAAATAAATTAAGTAATATATTACATATTTGTCTAAATTTATAAGTGAATGCTAGTCAGTGGAATCTTTCATCTGCCATTTACGCACAATAAATATAGGTCGCCCTAGTCAGTTGCAACTTCGAACGTAGGTCGTGTGACGTCTCCAAATGTGTTACTTTCCTAAGCTTGTGTGGTATCAGATGCGATGCCATGTTACGGCTTGTTGGTTTGGGGTGCCTTGAAATTTATCATGAATTGAAAGGGTGCCTCGCCTAAAAAAAGGTTGAGAAACACTGTACTAGTATACTTATCGGGGGCCTTGTCCTGGTAAAGTTTGGGAACCTTAGCATCTACCACTGCTCCCTGATACTGATATAACAACTTGTTGTTTTCCTGCCGACTTTGATCTTTCTGCCATGCCATGGAGGTCTTTGGTTTTCTTTTCACTCCTCACCATAATCAGAGATGAAGAGAGTGGGAACAATGAGCACTAGTATATCTTGGAAGAAAAAAGAAAAAAAGTCCTAGGAACAATCTCACAGCTTTTGATGTTTTTTTTTGTCTTTGTTTTTCTTCAGTCAATCCTGTTTATGTCAATGGTGGGGGGCGTATGATTAGGTTGTCAACACTAAAAACAAAATTAATTAACATTTTCAGGATTACAATTAGATGGGTTTAATGTTTCTCTTTTTTATTCACGTCGTATTATTTAGCCAATCAATGTTTTTATCCCTAAGTGATTCACAAACAACCATCAGCCTCAAAACATTAACTCGGCATCCACAGTTACTCAAATAAACGCGCTGGTAATTACTGTTTTATGGCTATTGAAAAAGAAAGCATTGATCTTTGAATCTTTGGGGCTGAGATATGTGCAGAGTCAGTGTGTGGGCCTATTGACTATTGGCCATTGTCAGCAGCAGTGCTAAGAATAGAAGCTAAATATATCTGCAGTCAGTGTTGGTCTGGTGGAGAAATAGGGCCCGGGCACTTTTGGCTCAAAGCCCCCCCCCCCTAATAATTAGGGAGCGCAGAACTGACTCACCGGTGGGCCCTGCACTGCACCCTCATGTAGGGGTGGGCGATATGACGATATTAAATCGTGAATCGCGATATTGAGTAAAAGATCGTCTCGAATCTGCCAAAGTGGAGAAATCGTATAGATCGTCTTGCAGTGAGGATGTTTATTATCAGTATCAGAGTGACGTTTTCTCACTTGTGTTGTTGTCTTCACTTTATTCTTTACATTATTGCATTCCAATTGTACACTTTATGAGAGTGTCATCAGTGTGTTAACATTTTATTGACTGCAAATTACAAATTGCAAGTATATGAAAGTTGTTTTTTGTTGTTTTTATTTTTTGGATGGAAGATCGTGATAAAAAATCGAAATCGTGATTTCATGTAAAAAAATCGTGATACAACATTTTTGCCATATCGCCCACCCCTACCCTCGTGGGCTCCTATTTTCAGAAATGTAAAAAAAAAAAATGTTTTCACATTTCTGAAAATAGGGGCCCACGAGGGTGTAGGGCCCACCGGGAAATGCCCGGTTTGCCAGATGACCAGTCCAGCCCTGTCTGCAGTGGAGGCATTAGTGGGCTGAAGAGGAGCAGTGTCTAAACCCCCTGAGGCTAAGACCACAGACCAGGTGGAGCACACAGGCAGGGCTGGATTGAGATGGTCTGGGGCCCCCGGGATGGTCTAGACCAGTGTTTCCCAACCTTTTCTGTATCGCGTACCCCCTAAGCCTCTTAGTTGTGCCACGAGTACCCCCTAATTCATGTTCTATATAGCTTTCTCTGTCCTGATGTGTTTTTCCAAGTACCCCCTACAGTGTGCTCGCGTACCCCTAGTGGTACACGTACCCCTGGTTGGGAAACACTGGTCTAGGCTACAGGTTGCTGTGGGCCCCCCGGAAGTCAAATTTTGTGACAGATTTTCATAGAGAGTGTCACAATTACAAGATAGGAATTAAGAGTAACACATGGTTTTTTTTTTCAATATTACACCCTGTCACAATTTTGCAATTCTTCACTTTTTGCCAATCAGGGGCCCTCTGGCAGGTTGGGGGCCCTAGGCTGCAGTCATATCTAGCCTGTGCATTAATTCGGTCCTGGGCACAGGGCATATACAGCTGCAGAAAAAATTGAGAAACCACTTTGAAACTTTCAGGTTTTTTTTTCTCTGATTTTACTATGGATAGGTATGTGTTTGAGTAAAACAAACACAGTTATTTTATTCTATAAGGTATACAGACAATATTTCCCCCGAATTTCGAATGAAAACTCATTTAAAGCATTTATTTCACAAAAAATACAAATAACAAAGAAGACACTTTTACCTCAAAAAAGGCAAAGAAAATAAGATGCTATTCACTTTTTTCCGTGGCTGCATAACCAGCGTCATCAGTTCTTGTGAGATAAATAAGATACT
>NC_085873.1:37576042-37586042 GCF_034702125.1 Engraulis encrasicolus | reverse complement strand
ACATTGACAAGCCAGTCTTATTGTTGTGAAAAGAAGACTTCAGCTAAGCTTAGCTTTGTAATAATCTTACAAATATAGCCTACAGCTAGCTTGTCTTGGAAAAGTAGAAATCCCCTCGCGGACCACCAGTGGTCCCCGGACCATACTTTGAGAATCACGGTCATAGAGGGTGGGAGATGGTTTGATCTTAGTCTGCCATTTAAATTCATTGGAGTTCCGAATTCAAATTAAAACTCGTACAGTATTGTGGTGTGTGAGCAGGGTGAGTGTCTGTGTGTCAGTCGGTTCAAGATTAGACGCGAGAATGGGCGCCGCCACGGCTCTCTGTCGACTCGAGTATAAAAGAGGAGAGGGGACACACAACACAACGAGAGAGGAGGTGTGTGTGTGTGTGTGTGTGTGTGTGTGTGTGTGTGTGTGTGTGTGTGTGTGTGTGTGTGTGTGTGTGTGTGTGTGTGTGTGTGTGTGTGTGTCTTTGTGTGTCTTTGTGTGTCTTTGTGTGTGCATGTCTCAATTGAATACAATGGGTCTGTATTGTGGCAGCCAGATCGTAAAACTGTCCTTTTTACATAAGCCAACCGCACAAGACACAAAGACCAACAAATTGGTGTCTGTGTTTTTGCCAGTGTGTGTGTGTGTGTGTGTGTGTGTGTGTGTATATCTGTGTGTGTGTCTGTATGTGTGTGTGTGTGTGTGTGTGTGTGTGTGTGTGTGTGTCTGTATGTGTGTGTGTGTCTGTATATGTGTGTGTGTGTGTGTGTCTGTATATGTGTGTCTATATACTGTATGTGTGCTTGTGTATGTCTCTCTTTCTATCTGTGTGTTTGTGCTTATTAGTAAGACTGTGTCTACAGCGTCTCTCAGCTTATTACTTGAAGATATGAGGTCTTTGTGTAGTGGGAGCCAGGCTTGTACGAAATTCCGAATGGGAAGAATTTCAATTCAAAATAATGCCATAATACGAACACTAGGTGGTGCCATTACCTTGAATTTCTTTGAATTTAATCTACACCACCAGTTGAAAGTACATAGAACACCACCACCTAGTGTTCGTATTATGGCATTACTTTGAATTCAAATTCTTTCCATTCGGAATTTCGTACAAGCCTGGTGGGAGCGTGTAGCAGTTAATAATAGTGCGAGACACAAGACAGCTCTTTTATCCTTCACCTTTGCCCCTCTGTAATATGACCTTTTGACCTTGACTCAGAGGTCATGGCAGCCCAATGAAATTAGCTCCAGGGAATGTGTGTGTGTGTGTGTGTGTGTGTGTGTGTGTGTGTGTGTGTGTGTGTGTGTGTGTGTGTGTGTGTGTGTGTGTGTGTGTGTGCGTGTCTGTTTGTGTGTGTGTGTGTGCAGCTATACAGTATAGTTTGTGTAAGAACCTTTTTCAGTGTGTGTGTGTGTGTGTGTGTGTGTGTGTGTGAACGTGTGTGTGTGTGTGCAGCTACATTGTACAGACAGAGAGCGCTTCAGTATCCCTTGTGGAAATTGTTATCAATATGTCTGTAGTACTTTTATATCCCCACGGCCAGTACAGTGAGTACATTTGGCTGCTGTGTGTGCCAGCTAAAGCCACATTCACACACATCACTAGTTGCTCGCTCAGCAAGTGAAGTCAATAGAATGTCTTGTATGTGTTCCAGTGAAGCGAGGTAACGAGACGGTGAGGAGAGTACAAGCGATGGGATTCCGAGATAAAAAATAACTTCGAGTGAGGCGAGTAAGCGAATAACCAATTGCACTGCACAGTTTGAATTATTGACAGTTAACGTCTCGCTTTTTGTAATGACGGTTAAACCTGCGGGATGTTAAGCGAACGCTCTATGAGTGAGTGGCAAGTAGGCGAGTGAGCGAGAAGCGAGTAACGTGTGTGAATGTAGCTTAAAGTGATACTGTCCCATTTTTGGAAATAAGCTTATTTTACACCCCCCCTTGAGTTAAATAATAGGCTCTTACCTTTCTCCTGTACTTCCAGCCGTTTTCTAGTTATGACAGTGCACATTTTACCTTCAAGCATACAGTTAACATTGAGTCCTATGAGACCAGTTAGCCACGAGCTGGTCTCATAGGACTCAATGTTAACTGCTAGCATGTAGGTAAAATTTGCACTACCATGGCCAGAGAACGATTGAAAGTACAGGAGAACGGCAAAACCCTATTATTTAACTCAAGGGAAGGTGTAAAATAAGATTATTTCCAAAAATGGGACAGTATCACTTTAACCCTATACTGCACGCATTATTATCCCATCATGGAAAAAAATCTTACTGTGTTTTTTGTCACATAAAATGAACTTCTTAAGACATATTTGCAATTTTTTTCAAAAAAAAGTTTTTTTGGGGGGTACTTTTAGGTTTGTTGCCATATGGCAACATTGTGCAGTTACGGAAAGGATCCAGTGTACATTTTCCCTCCAGACCAAACAAGGGTCAAACAACATTATGGATTATTTTATAGAAATATAATTGTTTTTATCTCAGAAAAACATTGAAAGTTTACCCACAAGTTCAAGGGAGTTATTTAACACATTTTTGTCACTGAAAGAACAAGTGAATACTGTTTATTATATCCCCGAAAAACAGTATTTCAGTGGTATTACGTTGACCAACCACCAATGAATATAGTTGGTGTTAACACAATATTTGTGCATAGATCAGCACAAAAATGTGTATGGTAACTGTCTATAATATGTACATGAACTGATTTAATTTTGGAAGCCAACACTTTCAAGATGGCCGACATTCAAGATGGCCGATTTGCGAGCCAGGCATCTTTCATCATAACCGACAGTTTGTTTGTCATAACATTTGAATGGATGCTTGGATTTACACTAAACATTGTGTGATAACACTCTATAATAAGTAAATTAGCCATGTAAAATTGTGAGGCCAGTGCTGTCAAGATAGCTGACTTTCAAGATGGCTGACTTTGAAGTTGGCAATCTTTCGAGACGGCCTACCTTTTGTTTACGCTACAACTTTTCAATAGGTGCTTAGATTTGCAGTAAATCTTGTGTGTTAATAATATAATTGGTTTATGAGCTGTTTGAAATTTGGAGATTATGCTTTTAAAATGGCTGACTTTCAAAATGGTTGACTTTGTACAATAATTTTTGATCGGGTTGACAGATTTGCACAAACGTTGTGCGCTAATTAGCCTAATTATAACAGACACATGAAGTCAAAACATTTTGGAGGCTTCAAATGGACAAGATGATAGTAGCTTTATGCTCTAATCTGGGGTTTGGGGATTTTTGTGGTATACCTCTTGCAGTCGAGGGAGGCTGCATAGGCTTTGTTCGCTTTTCTGCATGTACTCAGAGTGAAAGCTCATAAAACAGTTCTGTACACCTATTATAACATTTTTTAATGTTCTTTACAGACTGCCATTTACACTCATTATAAATAATATCAGTTATCAATCATTCAATCAATAAATAAACCAATTAATCAATCAATTATAATTGGGTATTTGCATCAATACACTTTCCCTATTGACCGTCTTGTTCCATTACCGCACAATGTTGCCGCATGGCAACATGCCTATTTTTCAACATAAAAAGGAAATAATTTTAGTTGAAAACAAAACAAATGGTGAAAACAGATCATGACTAACTATAGATCATCCCAATATTTTTCTTTAAATTTTGAAAATATTTCAAAAAGTGAGAAAAATCTTGGCCAATGCCAGAGCAATCTGTCAAGGACACACGCTCATGTACAGTGAGGGAAAGAGTGAGCCTGGGGCAGTGTGTGGTGTCATGTGATGTCAACAAACCACATAATTGGATAAAACAAGGCCTCAGTTTCAATATGAAAACCAATCAGTGTCTATTATTTATATTTAAATACTAGGAAATGCCAAAATAATGGTATGTTGCCATATGGCAACACTGTGCAGTATAGGGTTAACCATGGGTACATTCCAGTACCCCAACTGCCACCCTTTCCCCTGTTCAACATCCGGATTGCAAATGACAGTATTTGAATTGTGCTTTTACGTCAATAATGTCTTGGGATGTATTCACAAGGCCGCGGGTATAGAGCTTGAAAGTCCCGCCCCTTAGTTCCGCATTTCACAGGACCTAAGCTGCCCATCTAATAATACATAGTAAATATCTTCTGATCTCAGTCATTATATGCGCTGGGCTACAAATGTGCTGTTGAAGAGGCTAGATAAAGATTTTTCATGCAGAAGTATCAATGTTTTGTTCCGAGGCCGTCTGCATGAAAAATGTGAAGAAACACAGCTTTCTAAAAAGTTTGGGGGTTTGTACGAAAAATTAAACAAAAATATCAGAAACAACATATGTGGAGCTCGTGGCACAACTCGAAGGGGATCAAAATATCATTTTATTACCGCCATTGAATTACATGCTACGATTTTTGGCTAAAAACGCTGTTGAGGTCCCATGAAATCGGGGGAAGTGACGTCACTTTCAAGCTCTATAAGGGTGGATGGGAGGAGATAGAACCCCATATGAGGATGTTGCCATTGGTGCTCCATGAGATTGCATGACAAGAATACCGTACATGCGAGATTGGTATGTGTGTGTGTGTGTGTGTGTGTGTGTGTGTGTGTGTGTGTGTGTGTCTGTGTGTGTGTGTGTGTGTGTGTGTGTGTGTGTGTGTGTGTGTGTGTGTGTGTGTGTGTGTGTGTGTGTGTGTGTGTGTTTGTGTGTGTGTGTGTGTGTGTGTGTGTGTGTGTCTGTGTGTCTGTGTGCCAGCGTGTGTGTGTGTGTGTCTGTTGTGTGTGTGTGTGTGTGTGTGTGTGTGTGTGTGTGTGTGTGTGTGTGTGTGTGTGTGTGTGTGTGTGTGTGCGTGTCTGTTTGTGTGTGTGTGTGTGTGCACGTGTGCTTGTGTGTGTGTGTGCATGCTACGTTAGCACAAATGCAAATGTGCATCAGACCAAACACTCTCCCCTGATTCCTGAGACATTATTGGACCCCAATTTGCATAAGGTCTCATACACAGCCCATTCCTTCAAATGCCAGCACTTGGGGTGTGTGTGTGTGTGTGCGCGCGTGTGCGTGCGTGCGTGCGTGCGTGTGTGTGTGCGTATGTGTGTGGTGTGTCTGCACACTTACACATGTGCGTGTATGTCTGTATGTGTCTGTATGTCTGCATGTGTATTCACGCGTACTGAGTGTGTGTGTGCGTGTGCGTGTGCGTTTGTGTGTGCGTGTGCGTGTGCGTGTGTGTGTGTGTGTGTGAGTGCGTGCGTGCGTGCGTGCGTGCGTGCGTGCGTGCGTGCGTGCGTGCGTGTGTGTGTGTGTGTGTGCGTGCGTGTGCGTGTGCGTGTGCGTGTGTGTTTGTTAACTCTATGGCACTGCTCCAGCTGTACATAAAGTGTAATGGGAGAACACATTGGATCTGACAGTGCCTGGCACACACACACACACACGCACGCACACACACACACACACACACACACACACACACACACACACACACACACACACACACACACACACACACACACACACACACACACACACACACACACACACACACACACACACACACCAAGGCTAAACAATTGTCCATTTACGCACTAGCCGGGATTACTGTACTTCCCTATACCTGAAATGACAGAGCGCACAGACACACACACACACACACACACACACACACACACACCCACACCCACACACACTGCATTGACTAGTATGCATAGATTCTGTCTTATAAAATGTACTATCTATATTCTAGAATGACATCTTTGTCCTCTTTTGCCAGTCACTTTAGATGAAGAAGTGTGTCAGTTAGTGTAATGTAATGCAGTGCAATTGGATATGACAGAATATGACACACTACACTGGTTACATATGACAGATTATGAAGACTATCTTTAGTTGATATATGTCTTTTGATGTATGAATCCCCCCCCCAATAACTTTACCTTCATTAATTAATAATCACCTATCTACCCTCTCTCCATCACTTTCTTTCAGTCTCACTTTCTCTCTCACTTTCTCTCTCACTTTCTCTCTCACTTTCTCTCTCACTTTCTCTCTCACTTTCTCTCTCTCTCTCTCTCTCTCTCTCTCTCTCTCTCTCTCTCTCTCTCTCTCTCTCTCTCTCTCTCTCTCCTTGACAATTTATATTATATGACAGACTGATCAATTGTCTTAGAGTAGAATAACTTTGATATATTTCAGACATGCTTGCCTTGGGGCTCTTTTCCGGAGATAACTTGATGAAGGGGGTCTAGACTCACTGCGTGCCCTTGTCTGATGCGATTGACTTTTCTCCTTTTTCCTGCGTACTGTATGTGTTCGTGAATGACAGCTATTCTTAGTCTATGGATAGTTTCTTAGTATAGATTGTGCCAGACAGACAGAGAGAAAGAGAGAGAGAGAGAGAGAGAGAGAGAGAGAGAGAGAGAGGGTTAGAGAGAGAGAGAGAGAGAGAGACAGAGACAGAGACAGAGACAGAGGAGAGAGGGAGAGAGAGAGAGAGAGAGAGAGAGAGGGAGGGAGAGAGAGAGAGAGAGAGAGAGAGAGAGAGAGAGAGAGAGAGAGGGAGGGAGAGAGAGAGAGGGAGAGAGAGAGAGAGAGAGAGGGAGAGAGAGGGGGGGAGGGATAGAGAGAGAGGGAGAGAGGGAGAGAGAGAGAGAGAGGGAGGGAGAGAGAGAGAGAGAGAGAGAGAGAGAGAAAGAGGGGGAGAGAGGGAGAGAGAGAAGGGGGGTACGAATAGAGTAAGGTAATACTCAGACAGAGCACAAAGAGGGGATAAAAGGGACAAGTAGATACAATGACAATTTTAGAGAGAAGAGGAGATAGAGGGATAGAGAGAGGAGAGAGGGATGGATATACCAATAGATATGGAGAGGGAAGAGGAGATACAGTAACAAGAACACTTGATGGAACACAGAAATAACCAAGAGGGGATGAAATGACACTTTTAGAGAGAAAAGTGCAGTCTAAGAAGTACTGTGTCAGAAGAAAATGACACAAAGTGTTTGCTCAGGGACAACACATTTTGTGTCAATTGTTAGATGTGTCATATGTCGGTAAGAAATGAGTTATAATAAGGAATTGGTTAAATTAAAATTAAAAAATGTTTTTTTTATAGCCATATTCAGGCCACATATCCTGGGTTGAGTATTTGGCTACGTCAATTTAAAATACATTTATAATAAGAATTATTAATGTGCCATTTTAAACACAAAATGTTTATGTGTGTGTGTGTGTGTGTGTGTGGGTGTGGGTGTGGGGGGGTGTTAGGAGGCTTATGATGAGGTCCAGGGGGCGTTAATTAAAAAAAAAAGGTGGAGAACCACTGGTTCGGATGAAGGAATAGGAGTATAGTGGGAGGAGAGGCCACAGAGACGAGGGAACAGAATGGATACAGGGAAGAGGGGAGACAGGACAATTGAGAGGCCATTTACACATACATGTATATGCACATTTTTGAAAACGCATTGGTTTTGGCCTCTCATTTACACGTAAGCAGGATTTTACATTTACACATAATTTAGAAAGTGCATTTCTAAATAGCACCTGTCACTATTGATTTTTTTTTTCAACCAACATATCATGTTTATACGTTGAACGGAATAAAAAATAGCCACAATTTTTTAAAATCCACATATGTGCACCTGATAGAGGGAGAGAAGGTGAAATAACCAAGAGTTCAGATTAGGGGGGTAGCTGTAAGGGATTGTACAGAGAGGTGGTCACTAGGGATGCAAATTATCGATTAATTCATTAATCATTAGTTGATTGCCTTATCGATCGACTTACGATTAATTGATAAGCAGCGTTTTCCCCCCGAAATCTCAATGTTTCTCGAAAAAAAACTACTAAATCTAAAAATTTAAATTAAATATTGAGATAAAATACTACATTAAAATTCATTCTATTTCAATTCTTTAATTCAAAGGTGATTTAAATATTCCCACTAATCACACCCCTCTTCACACACACTCTTCACAAACCCATTTCACCTTGAATTCTTGTCAGTTGAATTGTCGATTAATTGCGATTAATGTTTTTAATCGATTAACACGTTGATCGATTAAAAAACATTAATTGCAATTAATCGACAATCGTTTGCATCCCTAGTGGTCACAGAAGGGTAGATGGAAGAGATGATAAAGGGAACAAGTGATAGAAGGATAAACCAACAGAAAACACATAGATAGCAGGAAAAGGGACAGAGAGAAGTGTGGATAGAAGATGGAGAAAAGAAACAACGATTTTACATTTTACTGTGGATAGAGGGAGAGGATGTCACGGACAGAAGAGGACCCAAGAGCGCAAGATCAAATTCAGAGTTCTTTATTGAAGGTTTCAGGGGGGAAGAGGAGTGAGATGATCGTGAGGTCTTGGGAGGTTCCGGTTCCAGGGGTGCTAGGAGTGCCAGGGGTGTCAGGGGTTCCAGGGGTGCTTGGGGCTCTGGGGTTTTTCAGGGTCCTGTGGGTTACCTGGGCTCCGGGGGTCACCAAATGTCCGGGGGTGTCCAGTCCAAGTGCTTAGTGTGTGTGTCCCCCAGTGATGGAGCGGCGTATCGGGCTGAGGGTGGTGAAGCGTCTGGGCTCGCTCATCTGGTGGTCGGAGACCTGGGGGAACACACACACAACAGCAATATGAATGGCAGGCAGAAGTACAGATCAGGGCTGGGCAAATATCGTGGTGAGAGACAGAAGGCAGAATCGAGTTACCGGAGGGGCTGAAGATCGGAGAGTAGTCGAGATCCAGAAGGCAGGTCGGGATAGTCGGGGCAGTAGAACAAGGAGGCAGTCAAGAAAGGATCGGTATCACAAACAGGAGTCAGAGCGCAGACAGGCAGGTTACTGGTCCGGGTTTGAAGACGATCTGACAGGGCTTGGCTGAAAAACAGGGCTTGATATACTGGGAGAGGTTAGTGGGGAAATGCAGTGCAGCTGGCAGAGTAATTAGAACAGAGTGAGGCAAGGTGAGGATGGTGAGTGGGAAATGCAGTGCAGCTGGCCAGGTAACAAGAGCAGAGCAGGGCGGAGCCAGGTGGAGCTCGTTAGGCAGAGTAGGGAGAGAGTGAGCAGAGTGGCAGAGAATTGAATGCAATTAAGGTTGCTACCAGGGAGAGATGCTGTGTTCCATTACCCGTACTTAACGCCCTTTCCGCACTGTGTTTGGGTACGCAGGGCATTCCATTTCTAATCGCGAGGGTAAAGTGTACTGTAAATTACCCGGATAACGCCCCCAAAACGGCCATTTTTCGAAGTGTGGTGTTACTGTACACTTTTCGCACTCAACGGCCGCCATGTTTGTGACGTAGTTGAGTGTCAGATCTGTCAAACGGTTGAATCTCTGTGATAACAGCATAGTTTTGATTCCAAAGACAATCGTCATGTGTATTAGAGGCAGGGGTAACTTTAAAAAGTGTTAGCATAAGGAACAGTGCCTTCCGTGTTGAATTGCATATTGGCGGTTCGTAAACTCGGATGTCACGCGACCAACTGTCATTTCCGTTAAGTGTATCAGACAGAACGGGAATCGGAATGTACTCGCCTCGTGAATTGCGGAGGGTGGAAAGGGTACTTCACTGCACTCAAACAAGGTACACAGTACAGAGGGTGAATAATGGAACACAGCAAGAGAGTGCTCATGACAGAGGATGAGAGGAGAGAGGACAGAAAGAACAGTGCATGGAATAGGAGGAAAAGAAAACAGGAGAATAGATAGGGGGAGGAGAAGATAAAAAAGAGAGGATATGGAGAAGGAGAAGAGGAAAGAGAAAAGGGTGAAAGACAAAGGAAGAGAAAGATATAGAGCGAACGAGAGGGGTGGGGTAGAGTGAGAGAGAGAGAGAGAGAAATAGATGGAGAGGAGAAGAGAGGAAGAGTAGAGATATAGAGAGCTGACTTGGAAATCTGAGAAGGATTTTTTGACACACTATCAGGTTCTACTGGATTTATCTTGGTGTGTGTGTGTGTGTGTGTGTGTGTGTGTGTGTGTGTGTGTGTGTGTGTGTGTGTGTGTGTGTGTGTGTGTGTGTGTGTGTGTGTGTCT
>NC_085873.1:37556042-37566042 GCF_034702125.1 Engraulis encrasicolus | reverse complement strand
GTGGAAGACCACCCCAAAGAGGAGATGTCTCCAGCCCCCAACAGAGAGACCATGTGATGAGCCTCCTGTGACAGATTCTGACACCGAAGTAGGGCATAGCTTGGAGGATAGTCTGTCTCCACACCAATGTGATGTTGGCACTCAGTGGCCAGAGCGTAGTGATCATGATTGTTGTTCGATGAAGTCAACAAAAGATGCAAGCACACAAACCGATCCTACACCATCACTGTCAGATCATGACATGGATGATAAAGTGTCAACTTTACACTGGACTAGACATCATCAGCTTTTGGCAACTTTTGAACACCATCATTGGCTTTCTTCCACAGTCGAAGACGTTCAAATTACCAGTCCATGAACAGCTAAGTGCTGGTCCTAATGAGGCTTCGGCTTGGCTACAGCCTGTGATATGTCCGCAATGTGGAGAGCAACACTTGCCAATTTCACAAGGGAAAATCTTATTTTTTGGCTCCCTCGAGACACTCTGAATAGAGTAAGACCCTCAAGTTTTCTTGAACACTATCCCAATGCAACATGCATCATAGATTGCACTGAAATATTTGTCCAAAGACCGAAGAACTTGGGGAAAAGAGCAAAAACATACAGCAACTATAAGCATCACAACACCTACAAAGTCCTCTATTGCATAGCCCCCAATGGTTTTGTGATGTATGTGTCAAAACTGTTTGGTGGCAGAGCTAGTGACACTTTTATCTTAAACTGTGGATTTCTGGTGATCAGATTTTGACAGACCGGGGATTCACAATTGGAGATGTTCTTCCTCCAGGAGTGACATTGGCTATTCCAGCATTTACACGTGGATGTACACAACTATCAGAACATGAAGTCACAGGAACCCGCCGTCTCGCCAATGTCCGAATTCATGTTGAACGTGCAATAAGAAGGTTAAAATGCTTCAAAATTTTGAGTAATGTAATTCCAGGTTGATTAAAACATGTTGATGACATTTTGACTATTTGTGCAGGCCTGTGTAACCTTCTTTAAATCTTACAAACATGTTTGGCATACACTACACTTGTCCCTGTCTGTAGGCCTACATGTCAGCATCATCTTCCAACTTGTCAGCGATACTATGCCCAAGATATTTTGTACTGCTTGACACACAGTGATTGCCCTGACAGGTAAAACGTTGGAAAGACTTAAGATCCTGAACATAACACTTTTTTGCATTGTACTGTAGGCCTACATCAAACTCAACCCCATACTCAGAGCACACATTCAGAAGTTGCTGAAACTCAACAGCGCCGGGGGACATGGGCCTAATAGCCAGATCATCAAATGGTTGAAAACAGTGCATGTGTTTTATTGTCTGTGTCTAAATCTCGTCATACATCCAGTGCGTTTTGTTTTTTTTAACAGACGTGTTTTCACAATGACACTCTGAGAATTTACTTTTGAACAAAGTGTCTTGTGTATAAAATGGTGTGCAGACAGCCGGAGTGTGTGTGTTGCGTAAAGGAACAAGTGCTTTGCAAAGCTGGTATGAAAGTGTAATGCTAGACTTTTGATTAAGGTAAAGCAGCATGTGTTATAGTACCAACAACAACTGAACAATATGCTACTTTGGTCATCAGCCTTTAGTGTTTAAGCAGTAGCCTAGGCAAAAACTGTAACAAAGTAAAAACAAAACAAAGAAAATATAACTGCCGAATGAATTAAGAACCTGAATTATCACCAGCATTTGACCGGTTGTTAATTTAAAACCAGGCATGCATATGTATCTATATCTATCTTTAGAAAATAGGCCTACGTTAACAACAGGGAATCTTTATCTTTTCAGGTCAAGGTGGCCGCCTTGGCAATAGGGAAACTCTCTCTCTCTAGGCTAGGCCTGATCAGAAAGCAAGGTGTGTGTGTGTGTGTGTGTTTTTTTTTTTTTTTAACCTCTGTCATTAAAGGGACACTGCAAGATTTATAGTTGTTTATTTCCAGAATTCATGCTACTCATTCACTAATGTTACCTTTTTCATGAATACTTACCACCACCATCAAATTCTAAGTATTCATTATGACTGGAAAAATTGCACTTTTCAGACATACAAAGGGGGATCTCCTCCATCATTGTCCGCCATTTTGAATTTCCAGAAATAGCCATTTTTAGCTGCAAAAAGGACTGTACTTGGGCCATAACAGAAAATCTGAGTTTATTATTTAGTAAACTATCATGAAAAGATCAAATTTGGCAATAGGCAACCCAGTTACAATGAGCAGCATAGTTGCAGTACCCTTTTTGACCATTTCCTGCACAGTGTCCCTCTAACTGATAAAATAAAGCCTTGTTGGCCTCAACATGTCATTAATTTCACCATGTAAATCGTGCCTTGCAAGAACTGATATTTTGAGGCAGTGTTAAGACAGTGGGTTGCACCAGCTGATTGCTTAGGCTACTTAACCACAGCCCTTTTAGAAGACATCACCTCCCGTCCTCTCCTTGTGGTAGCGTCTCCAGCAATAAGTAAGGATTTGGCGCCCCTTAGTGGCAAGCTGTGCACCCAGCGATGAACAAACAGACAGACTGCAAAACTCAATCACATATTATGTGGCAGAGGTAATGATAAAAATGATGTCTGGTATAGTCAGGAGGTAATGAAAAAAAGCCAGTATAACATTTCCCAATCAATATAAGGGGGATAATGATTAATGAAATTGAATGTGTGACAGTGGCACCAGCTCTCTGTTAAGACTGGACACCACAGGTCAGCTCCTGTGTCTATTCCACAACACACTGCAGCAAGATTTTACATTACATTACATTTCACTTAGCTGACGCTTTCATTTGTTCAAAGCGACTTACAACTATTATTTTTCAGGGTATTGGTTACAGTCCCTGGAGTAATGTGGGGTTAGGTGACTTGCTCAAGGGCACTTCAGCCATGGATGGAGGTGTAGGGAGAGGTCGTGGGGGATTCGAACCAGCAACCCCTAGATTGAAAGACCAACTCTCTAACCACTAGGCCAGGGGTGTCAAACTCAAACTCACAGAGGGCCAAAATACAAATCTGGAACAAAGTCGCGGGCCAAACTCAATATTTACAACGGCCTAAAATTGTGCAAACACACTTAATCTCATAATTAAATTTCACAGATTCCCATCGTAGTTCAAATGTGCCTGCAGATACTCTGTTGCAGTAGTGTGAGCTGTTTTACTGGCCTATGCCCAGCCCACTCATATTTTTTTGACACATTACATTTTATGTTCAGGTCTTATGCTATATATTAATGGTGTATGTGGGCCAACAGCAATACGCAATTGAAATGACCTCCCGGGCCAAATAAAATCACTCTGAGGGCCAGATTTGCCCCCGGGCCTGAGTTTGACACCCCTGGCATAGGCCATGGCTGCCCAGATTTCTCATAAAGAGCTGCATTGAAATGACATTAAGAACATTAGTGATTAATAACAAGTTGCCTAGTAAAAAACACACCAGCAAGAGTCATTTAGTGTATGGGGCCATTTGTAAAGTGGACCAATGTAAGGTGTGTGTCAAATTTGAACAACCACCACCCCCCACCTGCAACTACAATGCTGCAGTTGGATATTGAGCACAAGTAGCTAGGTTGTTTTTCAGTTCAGCACATATAAAAAACACCATCAAGTAAGCACACAGTATTGAACTATATTAAATTCACTATCTGTATGCATTTTAATAACTGTGTAAATAAACAATTCAAAACCGCCAGGTTAATTCATTTTTCTTTAGCATTTAAGCCTACAGTATACGGTATGTCATACCTTTGTCAGGTGCACTGATTCTCATTGATATGATTAGATTAGATAAAACTTAATTGTCTGTTACACCCATGAAAAAGAAAATTGTCTTTGGCGTGGCTTCAGTGATTCTCACAGACATTAGACAAGGCTTGACCAAAAAAAAAAAAAAGACAAGACCACACAATACATGCATGCTGCAGCTGGACAGTTCATCTCTTGTTCAGTATGGTCACAGCTGAGGGGATGAAGGATTTCTTGAAAGATGATAGATATATACATATAACTGAACCAAGTGTTTCTACACCGTATTGAACAATAATCCTCTCAACATTAATCCAAGTCTCTCTGTTGGGGGCTGGAGACATCTCTTTGGGGGTGGTCTTCCACATGATGGTGCTTTCTGAGAATAAATATAAGAAGGAACAAAAAACACCAACAGCTTTTAAAAACAGTTAATTACAACGCCACTGTCCTACAGAACACTTTAAATCTCACTTCACATTGCATTATATTACAATTAGCAGATGTAGACTCTTGCATGGAATAATAAGACACAAGTGTTGAAAGGCAATGTAGGTACATAAAAGCAGTGCCTTAAGGAGAGAAAGCATAACAACTAAGAGTCAATAACTAAGTTAAGAAAATGTGTGTGTGTGTGTTTTTTTTATTTTTATTTTTTATTTTTATTTTAGCCTAGATTAAAAAGTAGTGGCAGATGGGAGAGAGTCTAGAGGCAAATCGCTCCAAAAGTACTTTAACAACATATGGTTAAGGTAATTAAGAAAAAAGCACTTAAGTTATTTGTTATATACATGTAAACTTACACTATATTCATATCCCATATTATGGGATATGGGTGTTCCTGCGTTGGTCTGCCGTCAGGGAAGTGTACTCCGCACACACCTAAGGAGGGTGGGAATAAGATGAGATAAAAAAAAAATATAATTGGCTGTTACACATGAAACAGAAAATTATCTTTGCCATGGCTGCAGTCATTCTCACAGACATTAGACAAAATACAGGACAAAGCAAGACATGTACACTGAGGTTGGATAGCGAAAATTATCTTTTGTTGAGGAAGGGTTATTTTCAGTCTGGGTGTAATTTTCAGTCTGGGTGTTGGGGACATGTCCATAGGCCTACCACTTTTGAGATGAACCTAGCTTGTCCCCACCACTTTATTTCCAATAGAATGGCAAACATTATTACAAATACAAACATGCTGGTCGATTTATGAGATGAAAATAAAATTGGGCTAGGTTATGGACAAAACAAAAGCTACCAAAACCTAGCCTGACTTCTTATTAAAGTCAGTCACACAACCTGGCTAGCTTTGCCAAAACTCCGCTAGCATAACAAAAGAATTAGCTAAATTGCCAGGGTCACATTTCCATTTCAAAGGGCACACATACACAAATAATCGTAAATAAACACAGAAATGTACCATGGCACACAGCACAGATAACCATGGGGCTCATGGTGCTACCAAAACCTAGCCTGACTTCTTATTAAAGTCAGTGTAACCTGGCTAGCCTTGCCAAAACTCCGCTAGCATAACAAAATAATTAGCTAAGTTGCCAGGGTCACATTTTCATTTCAAAGGGCACACATACACAAATAATCGAAAATAAGCACACAAATGTACCATGACACACAGCACAGATAACCATGGGGCTCATGGTGCTCTTCCCAATCCTGGGGAAACTTAGGTATTAATGAAAGAATGCTAAATAATAGTAACTAGCGTTAGCTAGCCAAGCTAAATAATTGTTGCCACCAGTTTACATAGACACTGGCTTACAATACTTAACTACACTAACCACCTAGAAATAAAAATACATACCCTTGAATACTTGTTTGGGGGCAAAGTCCTTTCGGTGTACGTTTTTAATCCACATCTTGCGAATGTCTTCATCCTCAGCACGGCCGGGGAAACGGTGTACACCGTAGGGCACACAACATGGACAATCCTCTTTAAACTGTGGACTATGAAGCGCACATACGCTCTTTTTCCACATTTTTAGCTTTCTGCTGTTATTGTTACATCCGATTACGGCACACGTTAGTCCAGATCCAGACATATTTGTACAAAGATGATGTGAAAGTCAGTAACTTCATACGCTTCCGAGTTTACGTCAGGGAGCACTTCAGTAATGGCTCTACTTCCAGTTATTTATACAGATCTATGGTGGCTTCGCACTAGTAGCCTGCTCTGCGTAATAGAAGCGCAATGTCTTCAACCTTACGCTCGAACGCCGGCTGATGTGATTGGCTGAGCACATTTGTGTGTCAAATACCGTCAGGACAGTCTCAAAAATCCACACACAAATACAATGGAAGTCACAAATATGTATAGGGCTTGCGAATATATGTAGACCGGTTTGCAAATTAATAGAACTGCGCTGGCATTTGTGAATGGGGTTACATTCATTTGTGCATCATGAATTATATTTGTGAATGTTGTTACATTTGTTTGTGGATCATGAAATGTATGAATTATATTTGCGAATGTTATTACATTTGTTTGTGGATCACGAAATATATTGGTGAGTGGTGTGACATTCATTTCTTAATAATGATACTGATCTCTCTCCATACACACACACACACACACACACACACACACACACACACACACACACACACACACACACACACACACACACACACACACACACACACACACACACACACACACACACACACACACACAGAAAAGCAGAAAGAGAAATCCAGAAATAAAAAGACAGAAAGACAGAGCCCATGTGGGTATCCCTGTTCTGTTCCCTGGTGTTCGGTGTGATCCGATCGAGCCTGGAGGTATGAACGGCAAAGGCAGCTGTGGAACCGCCGAACACAGGCTAATGTGCCAGGGGGAATTAAATCAAAGGCGCACATGAAAGCAGCGTGTCTCTTCAGAACAGAAGCCTGCTGAGGCTGGTGGTAGTGAGAGCTATAGACCTAGGCGGCACGGCAGTTTGCCATATTATATATTTATTTTGTCATTGTTGCAAGGTTGCTGTACATTCATTTATTCATGTACTATGGCCTAGAAGTGATAATACAATTGTGTGTGTGTCTGAAAGAGAGAGAGAGAGAGAGAGAGAGAGAGAGAGAGAGAGAGAGAGAGAGAGAGAGAGAGAGAAAGAGAGGAGAGAGAGAGAGAGAGAGAGAGAGAGAGAGAGAGAGAGAGAGAGAGAGAGGGGGATTTTTTGAACATGTATGTGTGTGTGTGTGTGTGTGTGTGTGTGTGTGTGTGTGTGTGTGTGTGTGTGTGTGTGTGTGTGTGTGTGTGTGTGTGTGTGTGTGTGTGTGTGTGTGTGTGTGTGTGTGTTTGTGCGCGCGTATGCACTGTATGTGTAAGAGAGCAGCAATAAGATGTAATAGCATTTTATAATATAATTTATATAATATTCATAATAGTGTCACCACACAGTCATAGATAAGTCAAAAACCGAATATCACTTAAGGCCAACAGTCTAGTCATGTTTATGACATGCACATAATGTTTATGACACCCGCGTAACTGTGCCAGGACAGTATTGTGACACTGTAATGACATGCTTATGACACCGGCGTCAAGTAAAGGGTTGCAGCCTTTTCACTCAGAGCGGCAGAGAGCACTGTTGCCTGTTTCATCTTTCTCAAGGTGGTCAACTGCAGTATTATTACCTCCGTCAAGGAGCTGATGTTTTCAGTCGCGTTGGTTTGTCTGTTTGATTGTCTGTCAGTAGGATAACTCAAAAGATTATGAAGTGATTTTGATGAAAGTTTGTGGAGTTGTTGGAAATGATAAAAGGAAAACAAGTGATTACATTTTGGTGGTGATCTGAATTGGTCCGGATCTAAAAATCAATCGGATTTAAAAAAAAAAAAAAAAAAAGATTCTTCCGGTTTCTAACTCCACCAAGACAAGGCAGAAATAGGCTACTTGAAAGACATTAGGGTGTGACATAGTCAAATGTTCTATTTAAAGGGATAGTTTGGTCAATTTCAACATGCAGTTGTAATGCTCACACTACCCTGGACTTGTCAGTGCCTGAGATTTTTTTTTCTTCTTCTTCAGCCGTCTGAGATCCTGGTCATTGTAATGGGGGCAGCTCTTTGTTTACATTTCAAAAAAACATTTTTATTTATTCCCAAAAACATCCAAAAGGTTATAAAACATCAGCAGACAACTAGCAAACAGCAGTACCTTTTGGGAAAATATTTGGAGTTGGCCTATGTTTCATTTTTTAAAAATGTAAACAAACGCTGCCCCCATTAGAATTGCTCATATCTCGGAAAGGGCCGAGCCGAAAAACGTGGCATCACCAGGTACTGACAAGTCAAGGGTAGCGTGAGCAATACAACTGCATGTTGAAATTGACCAAACTGTCCCTTTAACAGCTTCCTTGGCGGAGGTTTGCACTCTCTGAGTGCATTTCTAGTTTTATCAATGTTTTCCACAATTGGCATAACTTTTTTAGTGGGAAACATTTGTTTCAACCTTTCCTGTTCTTTTCTATCTATCTATCTATCTATCTATCTATCTATCTATCTATCTATCTATCTATCTATCTATCTATCTATCTATCTATCTATCTATCTATCTATCTATCTATCTATCTATCTATCTATCTATCTATCTCTCTCTCTCTCTCTCTCTCTGTCTCAGGGATCTTGCATCAGTCTTGCTCCATGGCAGCAGTCTTTGATGTGAGCTTGTCTGTTCCCAGAGTATTGACTGCTAGATGTGTTTGCACGTGAGTGTGCGTGTGTGTGTGTGTGTGTGTGTGTTGAGGGGGGGTGGGGGGGGGTGTACGTGCTCGTGTGTGTGTGTGTGTGTGAGTATGTGCTTATGTGTGTGGGCTAGTGTGTGTGTGTCTTTGTGTGTGTGTGTGTGTGTGCTTGTGTGTGCATGTGTGTGTGTGTGTGTGTGTGTGTGTGTGTGTGTGTGTGTGTGTGTGTGTGTGTGTGTGTGTGTGTGTGTGTGTGTGTGTGTGTGTGTGTGTGTGTGTGTATGTGTGTGTGTGTGTGTGTACTCTGCAAAGGAAACAGAATTCACAGCATGTTTCACAGTCCAATTTTGTTTTTCACAACAAAGGTACAAGCAATTTAATCAATCTAGCACAAATGCAAACACACAAACACACCAACAGCAGCACAAACGGGACCACAATTTGTTTCATAAATCCAGCGTGTCTTATGGCCTCTACTGCAGGGGTTCCCAACCTTTTTCAACTTGGGGCCCACTCGAAATTGTCAAAAATGTTCGGGCCCACCTCTGACCCAATTAAGAATAAAACTCAAATAAATCAACAGCAACACACACACCAAAATATGATTATTCATTTTGGAAAATGATTTCAAGGCCCACTTGGGATACCTTCAGGGCCCACCAGTGGGCCCCGGCCCATAGGTTGGGAACCACTGCTCTACTGTTCTCGTTAGGTAGTAATCGCTGTGTCGAGGTGTACCATGGGTAGTTGTTTCCAATTTGTTGGATAGAAAACATTTTCAATCACATTGAGGTCTTTTCGGATTTTTTTCTTTTTTTTACCTGGTCTCCCAAGCCAAGCACAGACATGTATCATTTGTCTGTGTTTTCAGTTGCTTGCAAGTGGTACCAATCACACATCACATCCTAATACGTATGAACGGCCATCTGGATACTTTGTTCGTGAAGGAGCAGTACACCCCTGAACAAAGCAAACTGAATGTCTTATTACAGTAACTTACCTGCAACATCGGCTAGCCTAAATTAACACCGTCCATGCTTCAGCCATGGCTGTTTGGCTATTATTTGAGCAGCCGGCAACACAACACGTTTTTGGCATGTTGGGCGTGAACAATGCTGGTCTACAGGTCCTTGTCTTTTGTTTATTCTTTCCCAACACCACCAACTGACTTGCATTGGCATATCCCCCAATGTTTTCCAAAAAGGGACGTAACGCACATGGCACACATCACGCTGTTCACCAAAAGAATCAAAGAAAAGGGGGCATCAATTTTTTCTTCTTTATTTCTGTGCACAAAAATAAAGAAGAAAAAATTGATGCAAGGTGCGCCCCCCCTTTTCTTTGATTCTAAGTATTTATTTGGGACAGCACCCTTAAAAAGTTATCAAGAAACCTGAGTGAAGCCTGCTACCTACTTGATTTAGACTTCACCAAAAGAGAAAGATTGACACTCCTTTCAAACAGTTATGAAAAGGCCAGCGCTTGGCTTACACACAGCACACTAGTTAATAATAGAGTACATGGCCTTGAATAATACAGTGACCTG
>NC_085873.1:37546042-37548542 GCF_034702125.1 Engraulis encrasicolus | reverse complement strand
TGTGTGTGTGTGTGTGTGTGTGTGTGTGTGTGTGTGTGTGTGTGTGTGTGTGTGTGTGTGTGTGTGTGTGTGTGTGTGCATGTGATTGTTCTTGTAATTGCACTTCCTGCCTGCTTGCGCTTGTGTTACTAAGGAGACGATAACTGGCCTTTTAAAAATGGCTGTGTCATAGCCTTGTGCGTGTGTATGTGTGTGTGTGTGCATCCGTACGTGCATGCGTGCGCGCGCGCGTGTGTGTGTGATTGGTCTTTTAAGGATGGCTGTGTCATAGCCTTGGAGACTAAAATATGCAGATGAGATTTATGGTGTGTGTGTGTGTGTGTGTGTGTGTGTGTGTGTGTGTGTGTGTGTGTGTGTGTGTGTGTGTGTGTGTGTGTGTGTGTGTGTGTGTGTGTGTGTGTGTGTGTGTGTGTGTGTGTGTGTGTGTGTGTGTGTGTGTGTGTGTTTGTGTGTGTGTGTGTATGTGGTTGTGCTTTCATCTGTGCATTTGTGTGTGTGTTTGTGCCTTCTTGTGTGTGCGTGTGTATGTATGCATCAAACATTGGCTAATGAATAAACACAGACACACACACGCGCACACACACACTCACACACACACACACACACACACACACACACACACACACACACACACACACACACACACACACACAGGATGCCAAGATGGCCATTTGTATTCATAGGGTCGTGAATTTATTCAGCAAGGGAAGTGATCGCTATGTAAGCTCTGTAATGTGTTTGTATTACCAATGCATCCTAGACCCATTTAAAAAGCAACCACTGCTTTGGAACTAGCGCCATACTTAGCATTGTCATAGGATAACAATGGGAAATGTATCTCTGTAAACAAAGTCGTTAGCATTAGCTTGAAGTAGGCCTACCATTCTCTCAATGAACGTCTTATACATTGCCTTATTACTTCAGACTTATCATTGTCATAGGATAACAATGGGGAATTTATCTCTGTAAACTACTCTGTTTGCATTGAGGAAGGTCTCGTGTCCGAAAACATTTCGCACATGTGGGTAGCACTTTAGCACTTGTACATATGTAAAGCAATAAAGAAATTATTGCATCTGCTATCCGTGAGCGAATTTCACTTCTAGCTTCTCTGTAAACTACGTAGAAATGCACTCAGAGAGTGCAGACCTCCACCCAGGAAGCTGTTTGATAGATGATTTGACAATGTTACACCAGAGATTTTCTATAGAGATGTGCCAACATAATAGGTTTCTATGGGCACCTAACGTGACCAGGTTCCGGTCTGCCTAAAGGGGCGTGTCATAATGCTCCTACAATGAATAGAACAGTCCTTAGGTCTGTCTAGGTCTGCCTAAGGGGGGCCATAATAGAACCAGGAAACAATGGGCCAATGGAACCTCTCTCTCTCTACTCTCTCTGGTTACACCCTATTTTTTTAAAAGTCTTTCTGCCTTGTGTTTGCGGAGTTAGAAACTGGAATGTCGAAATTCGGCCAATCCTGCAATGGTGAAGAATCTTTTTTAAAAAAATAAAAAAAGAGGTATCGCACACCAATAAAGTCTTTCTTGAGGTGCTGGCTTCCTGAGCATACAAATGTTAAAGAAAATGAAAAGAATGCCACACACTCTGCTCCATGTTTTATTGGTGAAGTGACGTTTCGGCCGTCTGGCCTTCAAGTTTGAAGAAGGCCAGGAGGCCAAAACATCACTTCACCAATAAAACATGGAGCAGAGTGTGAAGAATCTTTTTAAAACATTCCTGCATCTGGATCACCACCAAAACATGCGTTCATTTCGTCATTTCGACAAAATCTGTTCATAACTTCGTGAGTTAGGTTGTATTAAAGTTTGTAGTTGGAATGGATAGTGTGCCGGATTTCTTTGCACTTGACAGACAGACAGACAGATAAACAAACAGACAGACAGACAGACAAACAAACCAATGCGACTGAATACATAAACTCATTAGTGGAGGTAACAAATCAGTTAGCATTAGCTTGAAGTACCATTCCCTTTTGCTACGAAGGAAAGTACTGTATTGAAATTATCTTTATTATTCTAGTACAGTGATTCTCAAACTGTGGTCAGGGGACCACTAGTGGTCCACGACAGAGCTCAGGTGGTCCACAAGGGGATTTCTACTTTTCCAAGATAAGCTAGTAGTAGGCTATATTTGTAACATTTTCATGTTTTCACCACAATAAGACAGGCTTATAAATGTGAATAAATAGTAAGTGATCTGCGTCAAAATTAGCAGTGTCAAATTAGCACCCGTCAACAGCCAATTCAGTTGACAGGTGGTCCCTGATCATTTTTGGGGGGAACAAAATGGTCCTCGGTCTGAAAATGTTCTAGTAAACCATTTGCAGAGCCTCTGTTATAACCTTTTGCCTACAAATGCCTACGGTGTGTGGAGTACACATTTTATGATAATGCGGATATAACAGTGTGTGTGTGTGTGTGTGTGTGTGTGTGTGTGTGTGTGTGTGTGTGTGTGTGTGTGTGTGAGTGTGTGTGTG
>NC_085873.1:37523542-37528542 GCF_034702125.1 Engraulis encrasicolus | reverse complement strand
AATGCCGCGTCCACAGCTAATAAAGCAAATTCATGGCGAAACTTCTTCAACCAATGGGGTCGCGTCAGTCGCCCAAGTCGCGCTTGGTGTACACAAGGCATTACTGTTCTGAATATGACGTCGTGATAAACCTCAAGTAAGTGAAATGTAAAATGTGTTTGGAGACCATATGAATGTGTCCTCTTGTTGAGCACAATCTCAGATACACCTCCCGATGTACTTTAGCATTTGTGTGTGTGTGTGTGTGTGTGTGTGTGTGTGTGTGTGTGTGTGTGTGTGTGTGTGTGTGTGTGTGTGTGTGTGTGTGTGTGTGTGTGTGTGTGTCCTTAGTTCTGTGTGACAATTGGACTTCCATGAGGTTAATGGGATTAACGCTAACCGCAGAGGAATCAGCAGACACACACACACACACACACACACACACACACACACACACACACACACACACACACACACACACACACACACACACACACACACACACACACACACACACACACACACACACACACACACACACACACACACACACACACACAAGCGCACACACACACAGCCATGTTCCATAGGGATTAGTAATGGCAATAGGCAGTATCAGGCCTCCCCCATCAGCACCCTCTCTGCTGCCTGACAGCGTAATTACAGAGCTGTTACACTGCCTTCAGACACACTGTAGAAATCTAGGTATGAAGGGAAAGACCTGTAGCCTGATAAACCAGCCTAAATGTGAGACCGGAGTAATTTAGTCTGGCCCCGATGAACGATACCTCCGAAGATTGTTGATGAGAACAATCTGTTGTTTTTTAAAACTATGCCGGCACTCTGACCAATCGCTGATCTCTGCCGTTGATGTGGTTTCCCAACGGTGTTGCGAGGTTCGTCGTCACTCCCTCAAAACCAAAACCCTGACCGCTTTGATTCAAAACAAATCGCTGCGTTGTGATTGGTTTTGCCTGACTCAGGGCACAGCGTTCCAACGTTCTCAGATCCGAGGCCAGACCCACTCGCTAGCTGAAAAACTTTGGCGTTCAGCGGGTGGCGCTGGTTTACCAAGCTAATAGAACTGAAATAGAAGGAGCCAAACTAGTACAGTATTCAAGTGTTCACTGCACACAACAAAATTGCATTAATGCCTCAGCCGTATAGTTGGAAGCCAATTAGAGCCCATTTTTGGTCCCCTTGGGGAAATTCTTTCTCTGCACTTTATCCCATTTTGGACTAGTGAATCACATTGAAGTACACACTAGTCCGTAGCAGTGGGGGGTTTAGGTGCCTTGCTCAAGGGCACTTCAGCCGTGGTCCGGTCGGGCATTGAACCGGGAACCCTTGGGTTGCCATTCCAGTGCTCTAACCACTGAGCCACGACTGCCCCTTAAGGGCAGATGCAAATGGCGCCATGATCAAGGTGCATCAGTCATGGAGGAGGATGGGGGAGAGCACTGGTTAATTTCTCCCCCCACCAACCTGGCGGGTTGGGATTTGAGCCGCCAACCTTTTGCTGACATACAACATGTCTATAAACTAGTGGAGAAGAGTATTACAGTTATTCTCGATTGTTTCCACACAATTTCTAGGTACGTCACGCACAATTCTGGAAACATCTCACCCATTTCCCAAGCCCCCCTGACCAATGTCACTGAACTGTAAGCACAATTCCTTCTTTACACTCACATTTCAGTTTTACACACACACACTCTTTTCAAAGCACTACACACAATTCTCAGGCGTACCCATCAGCCCCCTCTCCACTGCACGGCAGCATAATTATACAGCTGTAACACTGCCTTCAGACACACTGTAGAAATCTACGTATACGGATAGAACGGAAATAGAAGGAGCCAAAATAGTACAGTATACGGAGCAATGGAACAGACTGTAAACGGAAAAGAGGAGAAAAGAAAGGAGGAAGAGGAGGGGGATGGAAAGAAAGTGAACGTGTGAAAGCTCAACTGGTAATGGCCAACTCCCATTGTCCTTGTGACACTGTGCACTCCACAGAACACAAGTGTTCACTGCACCCTGCACATGACGAAACTGCATTTATGCCTAACCCGTGCAAGGGGGAAGCCCCCAATGGCGCCCGAAAGGGAGCAGTGCAGTGGGATGGTGCTGTGGGTACCTCAGTCATGGAGGAGGATGGGTGAGAGCATTGGTAATAGTAGAGATAACACTTTTAAATGATTTTTACTAAGACGTTAATAAGTATTTTTAAAGGTACACTGTGCAGGAAATGGTCAAAAAAAGGTACTGCAACTATGCTGCCTATTGCCAAATTTGATCTTAATATGAAAGTTTACTACGTAATAAACAAATATTTTCTAGTATGGTTCAAGTACAGTCATTTTTGGAAATTCAAAATGGCGGACCATGGAGGAAATCCCCCTTTTCATGTATGAAAAGTGCAATTTTCCCTGTCATAATGAAAACTTTGAATTTTGATGGTGGTGGTAAGTATTCATGAAAAAGATAACATTAGTGAATGGGCAGCATGAATTCTGGAAATAAACTAAAAATCTCACACAGTGTCCCTTTAAACTTTTATAGCCATTTTCGTGACGTCCTTTGGGGTTGGCCCACCCCTAGGACCGCCCCTGCATGCTACGCTCGTGTAGCACAATAAACTATCTGACCATATCTTGTAGGGCTGGGCGATGTGGAAAAAAACCAATATCACGATATGGATTACTTTATATCACGATAACGATATATATATTACGACATAGCACAATTACACACGTTTCCAGTTA
Source organism: Engraulis encrasicolus (assembly GCF_034702125.1). NCBI lineage: Eukaryota > Metazoa > Chordata > Actinopteri > Clupeiformes > Engraulidae > Engraulis > Engraulis encrasicolus. Next base: position 37,525,795 of record NC_085873.1, on the reverse strand, counting down.
TTGTCTTTATTTGCTCTTTGTCGCAAAACAAACTTTCTTTAAATTTGATCTTTTTATTCTTATTTTTACAGTTACATTAACTTATAGTGTGTATTGTGACAACATGAAATTTAATTAAATGATATGCAATTGTATAAAATTGATAAAATGACTATCACGATATAAACGATATAGGAGAAAGGTCACGATATACACTTTTATATCACGATAACGATATATATCGTCATATTGCCCAGGCCTAATTATCCAGGCAACATGGCCCATGGCCAGGGGCGGTTCCAGACATTTATTCTTGGGGTGGCAAAGGGGTGGCGAAGTGTATTTCTGGGGGGCATGCTCCTACACTAAGGGAAAATTATGAACACTATATAATCGACACACACACTTATGTGTTACAGTGAATCCCTTAAAGTGAAACCCTGCAACCTAAAGTTCTATGCCTGAAATTATGTCAAGCATTAAGGCTACTGGTCACAATCAGGGCTCTTAATTGGGGTGGCAAATCATATTTCTGGGGGGGCAAATGCCACCCCTTAGAACCGCCCCTGCCCATGGCGACCCAGAGTCGAATCTGGCCTGAGTCACTTACCCATGTAGGAGCGGGAAAGGATCTCCACACTGCTTGCAAAAGACTTAAAATATTAGGAGCAACGTTTCGATCATAGATTCTCTTCTTCAAGATGCCTGATTTGGCACCTGCTGATGCTTTTTTTTGCTGGATGTGCGCACTTTCCACTACACTCTGAATCATTTACCCAACCGTTACCCATCCTAAGTAGAGTTCTCAACGGGCCATCTCTCCATCACATTCATTTCCTGTCATCTCCTCCCTGTCTCTACCAAACAAAGGCAAAAAAGAAAGAGAGGAGGAGGCGAGAGGAAGAAGAAGGGAAGAAGAGAGGAGTGAGGGAATGAACGGTATATTGTACAGTCTCATTGCTATTCAATATGCTACTGTTGGTGAATAAATCTGGTGAAATGAGAGAGGGAGAGAGAGGAGAGAGAGAGGGGGAGAGAGAGACAGATAGTGAGGCAGAGAAAGAGAGGGAGAGAGAGAGGGGGGGGAGAAAAGAGGCAAAGAAAGGAGAGCAATGGAGAGATAGAGTGTCAAACAGGACTAGAAAAAAAGATTGACATAGAGTAGTGTGAGAGATGTGTGAGATGGGAGGATGTGACTGAGGAGAGAAAAAAAAATGATAGAGTGAGGAAGTGGAAGTGAGAGATAAAAGGCGAGGCAGCATTGCTGGTCACGTCCAATTTGTAGGTTGGAAATGACATGTAATAGTGTTTAGCATCACAACCCTGCTACATGAATGCAGAGGAGGGATGGGTGGAGAAATACTACAGGTGGAAAGAGGGATACAGAGAGAGAGAGAGAGAGATATGGATGGATGAAACGAGGAGAAGAGAAATGACAGAGAAGAGGCAAAGAGAAGCAGTCCAGAGAGAGAGAGAGAGTGTGTGTGTGTGTGAGAGAGAGAGAGATAGAGAGAGAGAGAGAGAGAGAGAGAGAGAGAGAGAGAGAGAGAGACAGAGAGAGAGAGAGAGATAGAGAGAGAGTAATGAAAAAGAGAAGTGAAAAAACTATGGGTATGATAGTGTTATACGGCTGGCCAACCTTATTTCATCGTCGTTTCTCTGAGAAATCACACACTGTATGTATCAACTGTATGTATCAACACGCTGTGATAAAACTTCTGAGAGAGGGATGGAGAGATGAGGAGGGGAGACAGAGAGAGAGAAAGACAGAGAGAGACAGAGAAAGAGAGAAAGAGAGAGAGACAGAGAGAGGGAGGGAAAGGGACATGTAGAGATAGAGAATGAGAGAGAGAGAGAGAGAAAGAGAGAGAGAGAGAGAGAGAGAGAGAGAGAGAGGTACATGGAGAGATAGAGGGGTGGGATGTGGAGAGTGTGCGTGTGCTGTAGCCTCTATTGGATAGGAGAGGAGAGGAGAGTGTCTGCCTGTGTTTAGGCGTCTGGGCATGCGCAGTCTGTGTGTGTGTGTGAGTGTGTGTGTGTGTGTGTGTGTGTGTGTGCATGGCCGTAGCCAGCCATGTGAAGTAGCCGAGGTCCATGATGCCGAAATTTTATTATTAATATAAAATATAAATTAAAAATGAATTCATAAAATAAATAAATATAGGCTACACAGGCCTATATATAGGGCCCTCCTCTATGAATGTATAGGCCTAATGTGAAATAGTAAATATGTAGACATGTATAATAATAAATATGTTGTAGTTTTCAGCCAAC